>NW_028292580.1:17267278-17291898 GCF_029948245.1 Actinia tenebrosa
CAAGGCTTCCATAAAAGAAACTTTTATGGTCAGATGACCAGCGGCTGTGTTGGAGCAACCTTATCTACACCGCCGTAAGCCGCGTAGAATATGCCAAACAGTTAAAAAGAGCCTGGGGGCCGCAACTGCGTTACGACCGCACCCCAGAGGACGTAGCTAAGGAGAACATTGCTAAGAAACTCCTTCGCTACAAAGACACGACGAAGAAAAAGGCATGGTGTTCGACCTATGCGTGGACGACGTCTATAAGGAAGGGGCACGGTGTGCCAAGTGTAACATACCTCTACTATGGAGGTTTGACCCAAATGACGATCAGCAGTTCTCCGTGGATCGCATAAATAATAAACGCGGCCATTGTAGAGGCAATGTAAGACTGACATGCCTAGAGTGCAATCGGGCGCGTGGTGCTGCGCTACTCTGAGTCTTTGGGGACTATGAGCAGCTCTTCCATGACGAATCCGCGACTTGGGCCATTTAGGTAATACAACACGGGTTGCCCTTCCTTGGTGACGGACTTCGAAATCTCATACGTTTCCAGGGACCAGTTAGGATCCGTGGCTCTCTTACTGCCACCTTCGAGTTCCCCCGGCTGATAGAGGTATCTGACCACTATGTTGCGGGGGAGCTTTTTTTCCTTCAGTCCGACCGCCCTCGAACTTCTGACATAGGACTTGTGTTCCACGTGTTTCTTTTTTATGGCATCCTTGGGTTTTATTCCTGTAGCCCTGGCCGCCTCGTTATTCAAAGCCGCGATGACCTGGGGGAGCCTCTGAGTCCATTCCCTGTTGCGTTTGGAGGGATCTTCCAGCTCTTTCCAATACTGGTACCCAAAGAGACGCTCGGCCAAGGTTTTATTAAATCTTTCGACGATGCTCTGACCCCTGTGGTACTCTGCTTCGGCTCTCCTAATCTTAGTGCTGTGGTCTTTCAGGGTCTTAGTAACCACGCCCATAAACTCTGTCCCCGCATCCACTTGCAGCAGCTTAGGCCATTTCAAGACGCGCTTATAAATCCTACCTAGGGCTTCTGCGACTTCCCCAGAATCCTTGCTGGTTATGGGTTCGGCGTCCTTGTATCTGCTTGCGATATCGACTACAGTCAAAGCGTACCTATAGGTCTTTTTTCTCACCTTATCGTGCGGCAAGAAAAGCAAATCTGCCTGATGAACTTCATTAGGGGCATTTACGGTAAAGCTGGGCCTGGGAATGTACTTGGGCACGGGAAGATAAACCTGCCAGAGGGTTTGTTTTTTTAACCAGTTCTTAGCCGTTTCGTCTGATACCCTGGCCGCGGTCGCGAGTTTCTTGATGGCCGACGCTCCTTTCCAATAGCCTTCAGGCCCATAGTAAATCCTCTTGAGTTTATCCTCTACGCGGCCCATTATATGAATTCCAGGACGAGATTGATTTGACGTCCATTGAAATCCACCGTCTTTCCGTCCACCTTAATGGTGATGTTTATGCTTTCTACCAAATTAGACAAGTCATAGCTCAAAGAAATGGGAGTGTATTCTACCAGGTCAAATGGATTACCTTTGGGTAGAAACTTGGACATAAGAGAAGACTTTTCTCCATTGTTGTAACTATGGACTAAATCGCAATAGACTTCGTAAGAGGATGCGACTTTCCATTTCACAGGTATGGCTGTGTTGGTAATCGTCTTGCCTGAGGCACATAATAAAGATCCCAATGGGTCAGACTTTCCAAAAGTCATTGAATAATTTGACATATTATGTTTGAGGGTCATTTCGTGCGGCAATCCTGTGGTGAGAGTATAACCGTGTTTTGCTAATTCCTTGGCCAGTGTGATTGGCGTATAATGTCCATCGGGCAGCAATACGGCTTGATAGTTAGATCCTCCTGTATGCTCAGTGACTATGCCCCTAATCAGGTTATACCAAGAATTGTACAAAGAGCAACTAACCAGCCGGACCTTATGGGCTTTGATGGGAGGATTCAAGTAAGTGGTAAAGTCATTCTTGTCGCTTTCCAAAAAGACGATCATTATATTCTAGGCGCCAAAGGCGCCACTAGAGGCTAAGCGCAGCTTAGACTAAATACGCCAAAGCTACGCCTCCCGCCAGCCCTGCGACTCCTACAAAGACCAGCTCGCTATCTTTTTGTTTCTTAGAAGGCTGGTAGTAATTCTTGAACTGAGGCTTTCTTAACCCCGTTAATGCCGCGGGGTGCGCCTGCGCATAGAGCTTAAAGGCGTAGTCTGTGTTTTCGAAGTTCTTATCCGCCTGCATTTTGTCTTGGTAGTTCTTGTCCAACCAATCCCTGTAAGCTTGTCTTTTTTCATTCCAAGCTGCCACGTCCCGCTGATATTTCTCCAGCGCTAAATCATGCCTTTTCCTTTCGGCGGCCAAATCTCCGCTGCGATCACCTCTAACTAATCTATCCAAATACTGACCACCATAATTAGCTCCAGTGAATGCTAAGGCTGCAATAACTCCACCTGCGACCACGCTAGCCATTATATATGTTAGGTAGGTACTTTTCCTTCTGTAGGTAATTCTTTGCCATGATAGCCCCGCCTACGGCAGCGGTCATCTTAGTAAAATTAGCGAAGCTCTTGCTTGGGTCTTCAGTAAAGTCTTCTTTGAGCACTTTCTTACCTACCCAACCAATACCCGCAACGATGGAAGTAATGATAGCTGCTTCTTCAACAGTTTTCAACAACGCGGTTGACATTATATTACAGAGTGAGAAGGTTATCACTCCATTACGGGGATCCTACTTTTAGGTGCGGGTTGAGGCGTCACGGGTGTGTGATATGTTGGGGGTTCTACTTTTGGCTTCGTAGCCCGCCATTGTAAGTAGAGGCTGCCTGCTGCTATGATGACTCCCAACGCGCCAATGACGTACCCAGGATTGATAAAGGATTCCTCTTCTTTTTCCTCCACCTTTTCTTCTTTCTTTGCTTTGTTCTTCCTGTTCATCTCCGCGAGCTTCTTTCCGGCAGCGACTCTGCCCGGAGATTTAACCTTGGTAATCTTTTGCTCCTCTTGGGGCTGCTCTACCTTCGACTCTGGTTCACTCATTTATATCTAAGGACTTGAAGGACTTGATAAGTACTTGACTAAGTACTTAAGGACGACTTGGAAATAACCTGGGTGCGACCTGACCAAGTACTTAAGGACGACTTGACTAAGTACTTGAGGCGACTTGATCAGGTACCTCAGTAAGTGCTGCCTGGAAGACCTTTTCGACTTCTCTGTCCTTCTTGAAGTCCTTCCAAGATGTTCCGAAGGAACCTAGTACCTCCTTCAAGTCGACATGCTGAGCTACGTGCAAAGCCACAGAGGCGACTGCCATTAACTTACCGCACTTCAAAGACAACCAGCCGCAGGTTATCTTAAGTTCTTGGGCGATGACATAGTCCTCGCTTATGTCCTTCCGCAGTTGCTCCACGTCGTCTATGGGCAGTGCAAGTCCGAGGAGTTTGGTGGCCAGCTTGATAGCGGAGTCTGCTACGGCGTCCGTGGTCTTACTTGCAAGGGCAGCCTCGTACCTCTTATGGAACTTCTTAACCTCCTCTTCTGACAACTTATTAACTTGCTCATGGGTAAGTTCCTTGCCTATCATTTCTTTACACTTCCCCGAAGACACAAGGATGTTAAGTTGTTCCTTAAGGTTACTTTCGTCTAACTGCGCGGGGACTTCATCTAAGAGCTGCTCAATCTCCATATATGTTAATGGAATACGGAAACCTCAAAGAGAAGATCATCTTGGAATGTTGGTGCGTCTTTAAATGCCGCATGTATTCATGCAACTGTTCCTTGGATATCTCACCACCGTAGTCGCTTAAGATGGTTTCCAGGTCAGACTTGCTCGGAGTATAAAATACGACAAGTGAACCTATGTTTTCCCTGAAGGGCTTAGAGACGCTGGTAAGCTGCTGCGAGAGCAACCAAACGCTGATATTGTCATGCCTACCGCTGAAGGCGAGTTTAACGAGCTCGGAGGTGCGCTTTTTTACGTCGTCCCCGCAGGCAATATCATCCAGTATGAGTAAAGTCTGCGTATCTTTAGGGAATTGCTTATGCCAGAACTTCAAATGGCTGGATAACTCGTTAGGGTCTAAGATATCTACAAAGAAGTCGTCATCTTTCACTCCTATGCCCGTCCAGGTGCGGTTATTCACGTAGGTGGGGCATAATAGCACGATATAGTCGAAGCGGTATCTAAAGGGTCCTAATAGCTGCTCCACGACGAACTGGGTCTTTCCGCAGCCGGTGGGTCCTACTATCAGAGCATTGCAGGGAATATGGTTCGGATCCATTATATATACGATGGACCCAGTGGACGCAGTAAGAAGGATTGCCACCGACGCAAAAGATAAAAGAGACACCATAGAAATGCAAAGGGAGGAGATCGATCGGCTGAAAGAGCGCGTGCAGGAATTGTACGATGAAATGTGCGGTCTGAAGCGCGCAGAACGGTTTGGTGCGCTGATAACTATGGCAACGTGGGCTAAGGAGTCCGTTAAGGACTTCATGCGATATCCCCTGTAGAATGTTAACAATAAGGTTAAATCTTTGTTAAGTATATGTGGAAACTATTCCAAAGAATGCCTCAGAATGTTGACATTGTTAAGTATATGTGGAAACTATTTCAAAGAGTGTCTCAGAATGTTGACGTTTAGGTTAAATCTTTGTTAAGACGTGCCCTTCAAAGGGGTTATTATTTTTATTTATTATTATTAAATATCCCTAATTATTCTTAATAATAATAAATAAAAATAAGAATGGGATTTGAGACTCTTTGCACGAACCCTACTTTACTATTTTAAGCCGCCTACTAATCCTTACGGGCTTTCCACATATACTTAACAATGTCAACATTCTGAGACACTCTTTGAAATAGTTTCCAGGCATCCTTAACAATGTCAACATTCTGAGACACTCTTTGAAATAGTTTCCAGGCAAAAGAGTCCATTAAGGACTTTATGCGGTATCCCATATAAGGGTTATTAAATCCTTATTATATATGGAGTGTGAGCGGTGTAACAAGGAGTTCAGCAGCAAGCAAATGTTAAAATACCACCTGGAAAAGAAGGTATGCGCTAAGAAGGCACGCGAAAGGCGTTGTAAGGAGTGTAATCGACTCTTTAGCAGCGCGCAGATGTTGGATTATCACGTAGAAAACCGCGTTTGCTTAAAGAACGTATGTGAGCGCTGCGAGGAGGACAAGAACGACGAATGGCATCGACATCGGTGCCGCGGCAATTACGACCTGCTAAGCGTGGCTTGCGAGGAGCACGGCGACGTTGCTGCACGATGTTGCCCAAAGGAAACCCAAAGGAAGTTAACGCGCCGGAAGAAGGAAATTGACCAGCGCTTTGCGGAGTTTGACTGCGTCGAAGGCGTAAGGTGGGAGGATAGAGAATATTGGGAGGCAACTTGTGAGCGCTGCGGCTGTCAAAGAAGTGACCAACATGTTTGGCAGTGCCTCTACGACGGCCAAGGCGGTTTCAAGGAGTACTTAGATCGCTTTGAGGCCTGGCATGCCGGCAATGAGGCGGCAAGGAAAGCCCGTAAGGATTAGTAGGCGGCTTAAGATAGTAAAGTAGGGTTTGCGCAAAGAGTCTCAAATCCCATTCTTATTTTTATTTATTATTATTAAGAATATTCGATAATAATGAATTAAGGATATTTAATAATAATAAATAAAAATAAGGACCCCTTTTAAGGGCGCTTGCATAATGAAAATAAGGACCCCTTTTAAAGGTATATGCTAGCCTACGCAGCCGCCTTCTTAGGAGGATTCCTAATCGCCCTTTCAATATATGGACTGTATTACTTGCGAACTACCTGCCGACTGCATTACCCCTTGTAAGCCGCCGCGTAAAAAATACACCTGCCTTCATTGCGACAGGGTATTCTCCGAAGGATCCTTTGTGGGGCATTGGTGCTCCGCGGATCCTAAAGCGCAGCGGGCGCTTAACTACAAAGAGGAGATGGAGTGACTCTTCTTTCAATGTCAAACTTCCATCGGCCATTTACCTTACCATAGCTGCGTAAGTGGGTGAATTCCTCGCCCTGAATTACGTACCGCACGCAATCCGGCGCCCAAAGGGAATATTCCTTGCCTTCTAAGTCTTTGAGGACTAACCGTAAGCGGTCGATGTCTTCGAAGACGACGTAATTTTTTATTTCGTATGCTTTGCCGTGGGCAAGATCACGCCAGTGAGTCAAGCTGAGCTTCATTATACCTATGGAATATCTTTAAATGCGTTTTCAAAGTGGCGTAGGACTTAAACCGCTTTACACAGCCCTTACAGGGAATACGAATGCCATCCGCGTAATCCATCAGGGCACGGCAGATGATGTCGTAATCGTTGCTAACCATCGTTAGGTAACCATTTACGTCAAGCTGTGAGATTTTCTTAGATTGCTTCGCGGATAAGACGCCGTTTCCTTTTGGGGTTTTCAACTCAATACACAACCCGCGGTATTTCTTATGCGCATTTAGGATCAAAAGGTCGGGTTGACCGGCTTGGTAGCCTTTTCGCCAGCAGGTTATTCGCTTGCTGTCTGAATCTTGAAGCTCGCCAAGACCCGGCGCTATGATGAATTCAGGGTAAAACCTACGCATGTAATCGACTACCTTTGCATGCAGGTCAGCTTCATTTTCTATCTTAAAAACTAATTTATTCGGGCTGTCGAAGCGTTTGTCCATCGCATATTTACCCGTCTTTCTCAACGCGGGTAGGACTTCTTCGAGGACCCAATCTTGGAATTCTTCTGCCTTTGCCATCTTCGAGGAGAATATCAACTGATACAATCCGGATTCGTTCACATACAGGGAATGTGGGTGTGAATTGGAAGGGAGGCGATTCACCTCCATTCTAAGTTCGCTAAGCCTTACCTTGTATTTATCGCGAACGTGCACCTTAATCGCATCTTTTGGGCGTTCGTAGCCCAATGCGGCCGCTACTTCCTTTGCTTTGAAGTACAATTTATCGCCTTGCACGACTTGCAGTTTCGTACCGTTGCTTTCAAATACGCGAAGCATTGTATATTCAAGAAATATTTTAACATTGACGACTTCATTCCTCAGCCGTCCTAGTAGGCAACGCTTTTCAATTGGTTCATTTCTACGCTTAACTGCGCGTCAGACACGACGAAGACGTAGCAGTTTATTTTATCACCGTCGCCCGCGGAGGCATTCTTGGTGCGTTTGATTTCCAATGTTATGCCATCCTGCGTATTTACTAGACGGAGGCCTTGACCATGTAGGTCTTCGTCGTTAATGGTGCGCATGTCAATCCACAGCGCGTACTTATCCTTAAAGAATTCCTCGGGGCTAATTTGGTCGCCAAACTTACGCATTGCCTCCCTGTACACGTCTGCGGGCTTTATCCCCTGGGAGTAGACCTTGTTTGGAACGCCGTTTATGCTGACCCCTACGTTAGTAATGTTAGGGTTGTGAAAGGCCTCGCTGTCGCGCTTACCAGCCTCATAGGGTTTGGCGAACACCAGCATCAACCCCGTGAGACTTCTTCGGGGGAGGTTAATGCTTTGGTTGATAACCTCATCCGTCTTATCCAAGAAGCTAAACGTCTTATACATCACTACGTGGTCGTAAAGGAATGCCTTGCCAGAGCTATATTCCATGCCAGCGCTACGTGCCAGATCTTCGCTGTACACGGTCTCGTACTGTAGCTCTAAGTTGGTAATAGAGTATGGGGTTGTCGTGGTAAGTGCAGTGCTTAGCCCACCAATGATGTTATTAGCATCTGCTAAAGTTACTTCAAACTGTAGCTCGGATAACTGTCTTGGGTAATACACACCGTGATTCGTAATCACTTCAAAGTCCAGTGGTATGACATACTTACTACCATAGGCGGTCTTTATTCGCTTTGCGTCTGCCACTGCGGTTTCTCCGCTGCCGTCAGTAGGTTGCGTTTTCGTAGGTGTGCGAACCTTACGTAGAATGACACTACCAATTCCTTGTTCTATCCTTTGCGCGCGGTCAAAGGCCGTCAACCATAAGTCTTTGTACGTGGTATACAGATCGTACCTATTTAAGTCCAGCAAGGATTCCCCGGCGAACTTTACGCGCATCTTAGAAACAATGTTGCGACCCACGTTGTTAACGATAATCCTTTCATCTGTGGGGCTTGACTGTACCGCTAGGTCAAACCTCAAAGCCAAGGTGCCAGGAACTAAGACTAGGTTATCCGTTAGGCGGGGCACGCCTACGTACAGGGTTTCCCCTGGCTTTGCGCTACTGGGGGTAAAGGTGACCCGGTGAAAGGTGCGTTCTGCTTTCAGTCCGCCAACCTGCTTAGGTAATACGTTGGGATTTAACTTTGAGCTTATCATATATAATGGAAGTAGAAGGAACAGATCCCGAATTGGATCCCCTTACCGAAGAAGGCCAGGCTGATATTAACGACAACGAATATGAAGAACTAATAAAGGTCGCAGATACTAATTCTTCAATGCTCGACATTAAATTCGTAACCATGTTTGGTAAAGAATGGAGAAGCTTTAAGAAAGCCTTTGCTCGTAAGTGGGGGGAAAAGAACCCCGGCAAGTCTCCCCCTGAGTACATAGAGCTTCAAAACATGGGCGAGCCGGAAGCAGCCGCGCGGGAAACCGTAGAGTGGGCAATGCAAGAGCTAACGCAGCGCTACGACAACTTTGATGCTGACGACGTAAAGCTTACGGAAAAGGGAAACAAAGTCCTCATAAGCGTCCAAGACTTAAGATTTCCCGACAAAGACCGCTGGACAAAACCGCAACCCCTCTTTGATGAGGAGGGCAACGTTAGGGGCGACGTCTCAAGATTAAAAGGCTTTCAGCAGGCTACTAGGAGCATGTTAGAAAGGTTGCAAACCCTGAATGAAAAGGTTGCGCTAGAAAGGCGCGCTATCGAACTGCAAAAGGCGCTGGAAGAAAAAGAGGCGGCGTACGAAAAGCAAAGTCGACTACTTGCTAATGCTGAGAAGAAGCTTAGTCAACGAGACGTAAGAATGGAAGAAATGACGAAACACTTAGATCAGGCTTTACGTGATCGGGATAAAGCAGAAAGGGAGTTGGAGGAGGCTAAGAAATCACATGCTCCGACGGCGGCGTTAGAAAAAACGCTAAAGGAAAGGGAGTCAAGCTATAAAAAACAATTGTTGCGGCTGGGTCAAAGTAAAGACGAAAGCATACTGCAAATTAAACGAGAAGCCGAAAAGGCTTTAGATGAAAGGGATACAGCTCGACAGGCTTTTCGCCTTGCTCTGCAGGACCTAAACATGAGTCAGGAGGAAGTTAGGAAATTACAAACCACCATAGAGGGTTCTTTGGTGGAGCGGCGGCAGTTAGTTGCTGAAATCAACATTAAAGAAGAGCAAATCCAGCAAAAAACTCAGGCCATCGAAGACCTGGAAAAAAACATATCCGAAAAGCAGGAAATAATTGCGGACCTAACTCGTACCGAAGAAGAAAGGGAGGCTGCCCAAAGGGAATTAGAAGCCCTTCAGGAGAGAGTTGCGGAATTACAGGCACAAAAGGACAACCTGGAAAAAGAGCTGGGGCTTACCACCAAGGAAAAGATAAAAAGAGCCCTTTTGAAGTATGGCGTTCCACTGGCATTTGCGGTTGCTATTTCGAGCGTAGTAGGAGTTATCCTATCCGCGCTTAAGGCTACGGGCGCGGGCGTAAAGAAATTAGGCAATGGGCTGACGGACTTGGGAAAAAAGATGGCAGCCGGCCTTCCTGGGCTGCTGGGTTCGGTTGTTTCCTTGGCACTTAGGGCCGGCGGCGAACTGTTGAAGTTCGTGGGGAATAACATTTGGATCTTGGTCGTCGCTATTGGAGTGGTACTCCTGAAGAAGATGAAGGGTTAATCTTATCCTCATGTATTACTGGTGGCTTATCGTCGTCAGACGCACGAGGCGTCCTCGACTGGGGATAAGTAAAGATAGTATTCGCGCCGCCTTGGTAATTTGGCACCAGGGGTAGGGCAGTCATAGTAGAAATGGGTTTATGGCACCAGGCAGCATTAGGGGAACTAGGACCAAGGCCATTTATTCGAAGGTAGGCAACGTCATTGGGAAGAACCTGAAGCTTCGCATACTGGCAATTAGCTATCATATGAAAAGTTATCGACGTTATGTCCTCTGTGCTTTGCGGTGGGGGCTCCGACGAGAAATGGACTGGGTTCCTATTGTTATCTTTTTTTCTGTAAGGCAGTAATGGATGGTTATTCTCATCAACGATCCTAAACCCAGCATTGCACGAATACCCCGTGTTAATGCTAATAGTACACACGATCAATCCCAGGCCCCCAACCTTCGCCCACAATCCCGTGTCATACCAATGCTGTTCTAAGTATTCCTTCTCCTCCAAATAATGAAGAAACCAATCTTCCTTTGCGTGTGGATTCATATATTTCAGGGAATAAATTCCCTTCTAAAGACTCATTACCGTAAGAGTGCTAATGGTCTTGTGATTGTAGATAGTATCTCTCTGATTTTCTATGCTATTTATGCAAACACTACCAGAATCGTCTACTCTTATTTGCAACTTTACCTTCCCATGGCAATCGGCGATCATGTGGAAAGTCCAAACGGAATGATTTTCGGCACTGCTGGGGTTGGGCTCTACGGAGAAATGCGCAGGCTCCCTGTTGTTTGTCTTCGCGCGCATAGGCTGCAGTATGCCATTCTCATCCAGGAACCTAAAGCCCACGTTGGCATGGCTGCTCGTGCCAATGCAAATACTGCATATTATCAACTTCTTTCCCGAGTAGTTCAAATTCACGGACATGCCCGTGACATCAACCCAAGATGCCTGGGTGTATTTTTTCTCGCCTGTGTAAGTCGTATAAACACAATCTACTCCAGCTACGTAGGGGTTGTTCATCGCCATATATAATAACTCAGACCAACACCCGCGGCGGCTAAGCCGGCTTTTAGTAAGTTATGGTCGTATTCCTCAGGTATCGTAGGCATAACATGGGCCTTCTTTGATGGTTTCTTAACTACGGGTAGCTTCGCTTCGTGTGACTTTTTTGGCTTCTCTACGAAGTGAGGAATGTTCCTAAGAGTGTCAGAGTTCACGTTATTCACCCCAAACTTCATATCCTTAGTAGCTCGCTGCAGCTTGTTGTTATAACCCACAACGGAATGGGCGTTGATGACCAAATTACTCGGCATTAACCAACAACCAGGCGACAAAGCGTAATCCAGTCGCACTTTAGACTGCTGCACCGCCAATTGATATCTCTGCACCGATTTAGATATGTCGTTCTCTATTATTGCTGACTCAAATAAAGTTAGGAATTCTTCTTGCGTTTCCCGCGAAGCACCTTGGGATCCAACGATGGGGCTGCGGGTATTTACCTGCGCTCCTAAGATGCAGTACACAAATGCTTCAATGCTACGGTTAATCCTGGCTAGGTTCCTTAAACCTTTTCCTTTCATTAACACAAATGGATCCCAAGTGCCGGGGTAGTTCGTTTGAATTCTAGTAATTAATGAATTATTACTCTTATCACCACCCATATCACCGAACTCTAACTCATTACTTGGGTATTCCTGATGCCCATAATCGGCCGGCTTCTCACCGTTGGCACCCCAAACGTAAACGATGCCAAGGCCATGCGTCTTACCCTCTTTGTAACGAAAGTCTCTTTGCTGTGGTTTGAACTCATTAATTAACCTTTCTAGGGCTGCGGCGTTATATCGATTATTCATTGGATTAAATGCCTTATCTCCCGGTAAAGGTACGTTAAGCTCCTTCAACAACCTCCTTACCGTAAAGGCAACGTGAAACCGCATGATCGGAACGTGAAACATATCCGCGGCAACGCCACAACCTTTAGTGGCGGCCCAGACAGCAAAGTTTAACTGCTGCGGCCAATATCGCATATTGGGTCCTGCTAACCATTCCCTGGCCTCTTTACCCGACGTATGCTTTAACATCGTATCCCCATAGATATTCCTTACTACTACATCAAATGATTGCCTACCCACTGAAATCTTCAGGAACGTTACCATCGTTTCAAAGTCGTTTACACCACCTTCAGCATCGTAAAATGGGTAATCTTCCGTGGTTAACAATAAGTTTCTAGGAAAATTGGGCGCTTTATGCACGGGTGCCTCCTTCGTTATTGGCAAATGCTGTGCCTTTTTCCTCTCCTCATGCGGCTCTAAGTCCGTATTGCTGTACATTCTTTCGCCGTTAAAGTAAATCCCATCGGGTCTTCTTTCGAACTTACTAGGGTCTGCATGCGGAAACATCTTCCTAAAGGCTCTCCAGTTGGCATAATCCCGGTTGTCGTGATGTGGCTGCTCCTCTACGTTATTCCCAAAAGCGTCGTACATTAGTATATATAATGGATGTTATACCATCAGCACCTCAGTTGTACCCAGATGTTCCCTATACTACACCTAACGAATTAAACGCTGAAAACTTTAGGCTCAACAAAGCGAACTTAATCCTGGCTTACTTGGAAGGGCAGACAAAACACTACGAAAAAGTCCGAAAAAAGTACGTCAGAGCCCGGAGTACGCTACATAAGATTGCGATAACTTCAGGATCCATATCTGTTGTGTTAACGGGCTCTGGCGTTGCTACTTCGCTTACTGGGCCGGGAATAATCGTTGGAGTTCCTTTGGCCGGCGTTGGGGCAGCTTGTGGTATTATTTCGGCTGTTGCTACGGGTATTATGAAAAAGCTATCCACGAAAATATCCAAGCATGACACGACAATAGCTCTGTCTAGGGCTAAAGTAAATACTATTACCGACCTTGTCTCAAAGGCTTTGCGTGACAGAAAGATAGACGACGTAGAATTCTCGCTTATTCTGGCCGAAGAAGACAAATACGAGAAATTAAAGTCGGACATAAGGAATAAAAAAACAGTCGTAAAAGATCTTTCCGAGGAATCTCGCAAAAAGATCTACCAGGAGGCGAAAGAAGAGCTTCAAAGAAAGCTTGCTCAGTAAATATCATGATAGGATTCTATTTACATATTGAACGTCAGTCTGGAAATTACGCGTAATATAAATTCAGTGAATTATTTGGCGAATTATTACGCGTAATATGAATTATTTGCATAACCTTATTTGGCAAATTATTACGCGTAATATAAATTCATCGTATGAATTACGCGTAATATGTTATTGTCGCCTCGGAATCCATCCTAACAGGGGGTGGTTGGGGTCTATTTTGTAAAATATTTCGTAAATTACGTCGGGGTAATAAGGAATATCCTTATCCAGCCGACAAAACATCCACTCGGCTTTTGTCATATCAGAAACCTCAGGAATAGACTTACCGGTAATTTCAGACAAAAGATAGGGAATAGCTTTGTAATATTTCCCTAGCTTTAATTTTTTCAACGTTTTCCGTAGATTTTGTGGGGTTGGCTCTTCTAAATGGTCTATGATTTTCTTCTTTACTTCGTCGCTTAAATATATCGGATGTAAACCTTGGATATGACTCATCCAGTCCCTAAAGTATTTTATTCTCTTATATGGGGTCTTCTTACGACCTCCATTGGCGTAATACTGCTCTCTGGTAGCATTTGGTACGGCATTACGAATATTCTTACCACATTCGTAACACTGCGCTGACGTGTCGTCTTCTATTTGCATTTTTTTACCA
This sequence comes from Actinia tenebrosa, assembly GCF_029948245.1. Taxonomy (NCBI): domain Eukaryota; kingdom Metazoa; phylum Cnidaria; class Anthozoa; order Actiniaria; family Actiniidae; genus Actinia; species Actinia tenebrosa. Next base: position 17,280,893 of record NW_028292580.1, read on the forward strand.
CAACACCAGAAACCCTTGGGCTTAGGTATGTTAACTTTGGATCTTAGGCAAATTATACAGAAGTCATTGGTGAACTTTTTACATTCATGCATCGTATATATATCGTACATTTTTATAAACACTTATCTTTGATTCCCAACACAGCAGCAGTAAGGACTTATCGCGCGGCTTATTCCCGCTGCCGACCCCTTCCTTAAACCGCCTGTAAAACCCGTAAATCTTCGACATTGACCGCGAGTCCCCCTTACTGCTGCTGTCCAATGTATCCTAGATGACATGATAATAACTGGTAAGGACAATACCGAACATTTTAACAATCTGGATAGTGTGTTGAGCCGTCTGCAACAGTACCAACTCAAGGTCAACCTAAACAAATGCCAGTTCTTCCAAGATAAGGTCGAATACTGTGGACACAAGATAGACAAGCACGGCATACACAAGACAGAGGAGAAGAAGTGCGTGATACTCCAGCACCAAAGAATGTCACTCAGCTTCGCGCATTCATTGGCTTCGTAAATTATTACCACAGATTTCTACCAGACCTAGCCTCGGTAATGAGACCACTCCACCAGCTACTGGAACAAGGTAAAGCATGGCAGTGGACGAAAGCATGTGACAAAGCCTTCGAGAAGGTAAAAGAGATGGTCACGTCAGATTTGGTATTGTGTCATCATGATTCCAAGAAGCCTATCCGCTTAGCATGCGACGCGTCACCATATGGAGTCGGCGCAGTTCTGTCTCATATCATCGATGGACAAGAAAGACCAATAGCATTCGCTTCTCGCACCTTAACGAAAGCAGAGAAAAATTACTCTCAAATTGACAAAGAAGCATTAGCAATCATCTTTGGAATCAAACGATTCCACACCTACCTTTACGGAAGACAGTTTACGTTGGTTACGGATCATCAACCACTAGTAACCATCTTCAGCCCAACCAAAGGCATACCAGTGACCACAGCTACAAGACTACAGCGATACGCTATGTTTCTATCAGGCTATACTTACAACATAGAGTATAGGAACACTAAGCGACACACTAACGCTGACGCCCTTTCAAGACTACCGTTCGAAGTAACCCCAGAGGATCAAAAGGAAGAAGCTGTTGACATTTTTCACTTAAGTCAGTTTGAACAGTTACCAGTGACAAGCGCAACAATCAGGCGAGAGACAACAAGGGACAAGATCTTAAGTAGAGTCTATGAACAGACCATGTCTGAATGGTCAACTAAGCCAGACGACAAGTTACTACTGGCGTACTACAATCGTCGAGATGAAATCACAACGTATCAGGGATGTCTCATGTGGGGAATACGAGTAATCATTCCAGACACCCTAAGGAAACAAGTATTGGAGGTCATCCATTCAACTCACCTAGGCGTAGTGAAAATGAAAGCCCTCGCTAGAAGTCACATCTGGTGGCCAGGAATCGACTCCGAAATTGAACAGATAACCAAAACCTGCTCTGGTTGTAACAAAGTACGAAACAACCCAACAAAGGTACCCATCCACCCCTGGGAATGGCCAAGTTCACCTTGGGAACGCATCCATATCGATTTTGCTGGACCATTTATGAACAAACAGTTTTTGATTATAGTCGACGCACACTCTAAATGGCCAGAGGTATTTCCAATGAACAAGATCACAGCAACAAGCACTATTGAGGTACTACGCTCAGTATTCGCAAGAAACGGCGTACCACAGCAGCTCGTTTCTGACAACGGACCGCAATTCACGTCAGAGGAATTTCAAACATTCATGAAGAGCAATGGGATTCACCATTTTAGATCAGCACCGTTCCATCCTGCAACGAATGGACAAGCAGAAAGATTCGTGCAAACCTTCAAACAGAGTATGAAGTCAATGAAATCAGAATCAGCCTCTTTAAACAAGAAGATAGCAAATTTCCTACTGATGTACCGCAACACACCTCATGCTACCACTAACGAAACACCAGCCAAAATGTTCCTTGGTCGAAACATACGTTCACGTCTGGATTTGATGAAGCCAGATGTAAAAAGCACAGTGCAGAAGAAACAAATGAAGAAAGCACTTGAGAAGAAAACACCTATACGCTTGTTTGATGATGGACAGCCAGTGACAGTTCGAGACTACAGAGGACAAGACAAGTGGGTTAATGGAACCATCAACACACAACTAGGACCATTGATGTATGAAGTCAAAACAGAAGCTGGAAGTTATTGGAGAAGGCACACAGACCAAATCCAAGAAAGGAAGCATGATGAAAATCAAAGCGACCCTCAACCAAGACCAGCAGAAGATGTCTGCCCATCAGCAGTAGAACAGCCATCAGTCAGCACAACCCAGACAAGCAAGAAAGTTACCCCCGCTAAGAGCAACATGACGCAAGAAGGACAAGGCAAAGGACATCGATACCCAACAAGGCACAGAAGCCCACCAAAACGTTATATGTATGAACAATATTAGGACAGTCATAAGAGATATGAACATTCAGAGACATTATTATTGAGTTATTTTTTCTATCACAGTGATTCATAACTAAGAAGGGAGGAAATGTTAGATTTGCATTGATTGACATGTAATTATATATGACGATCGTACATAATAAAACACAAATACACCACACATGGCCTATGTGACGACACGTGAAAACGCTCTATAATAAACACTCCACTATTTTTTGTACTGTTTAATGCAAAATAAATTTAGCACTGTTTCACAAATTAAGCACGATTATTCCATTATAATTGACATTGTTGTTATCGTTATTGTTGTTGTACTTATTGTTATCGTTATCTTCATGGCCTTTACTATCTTAATTACTGAATTAGCATCATTATGACTATCACCATCATCTAATCCTAGTAATAGTTATCATTATCAGCAGCAGCAGCAGCATCTTCATCATCATCAACATCATCAACATCACCATCAACATCATCACCACCACCACCACCATCTAATCACCATTATAATCAATATCACCATCATCGACATCATCATCATCAACATCGCCATCATCATCATCATCAACATCACCATCATAACATAGCCATCATCATCATCACTATCATCATCATCATCGTCATCATCACCATCATCATCATCAACATCATCATCATCATCATCACCACCGCCATCACCATCATTATCACCAACATCAACATCATCACCACCATCATCATTTTCATCTTCATTTTCATCTTCATTACTGAATAACATTCCAAAATATTTAGCATAATATTAATTCATTATCATTATTATTATTCATGTGAAGGCATCTTCAGCACAACAAGTTTGCAGTTGTACCGGAAACTACATTCTCAGATATGGAGAACCTCAAATTTCTGTAAGTAGGAAAACACTTTTAGTATTAAACTATCAATGGTCTGTCAAGAATCCTGAGCTCCGATTGGCTGAGCTACTAGTGGTATATTAGTGATTAGTGGTATACTAAGTGCCGGTTTTGAAACCCAAAAACAACGGGCAAATAGATTATTCTAACCTAATTTCAGAATTGTTTGTATCCATTTTTGGACCAATAGTCCCCTTCACGGTTCCCTGCGCCATCTTGAAAGGTAGCCGGGCCTTTGCATCGAAGCGAGACGAACGGTGAGCTTGCAACGTTAGAGACCTGTGAATAATTGTCCAAGGTGTTAAAAAAGGTCTCTATCGTTGCAAGCTCAACGTTCGTCTCGCTTCGATGCAAAGGCCCGGCTACCTTTCAAGATGTCGCAGGGAACCGTGAAGGGGACTATTTGGTAGGTTTATACTTTTAAAAATTTAACTGAAACAAAGAAAAAATAAGAAACCACTGACAACTGCAAGTTAGTGCTTTCTCGAACAGGACCCTTGGCCAGCATTCTTTGCATACTGACTAAATTATCTAAGCCCGCAAGCTTCGTGGCCTGGAATAATTAATTGAAACGCATGTTCTTTTTTATTTCTGTTGTTTTTTTTTTTTCTTTAGGGAGGTTGACTACTTTATGCTCTGCTGCTACGCAAAGAGATACGCACCAAACGTCTACTGTGACGCCCCGGCACATGAGTTTTCTAGCTGTGACGATCTCATGAAGAACAAAGCTGCAAGAGTTTGCATTTGGATTCTTGGGATTCTGGCTTTCTTGGGAAATATATGTGTCGTTGTCTGGCGACTCTCTTTAAGCGAGGACAATAGAGTCCAGTCGCTTCTGCTTACCAACCTGGCCATTTCTGACTTCCTGATGGGTGTGTATCTCCTAATAATTGCAATAAAAGATGCACAGTGGCAAAAAGTATACTTCACGAAAGACTTCCAGTGGAGGAACGGGAATGTGTGCAAGTTTACTGGAGCACTTTCTATGCTGTCCAGTGAAGTATCTGTTCTGATGTTAACCATCATTACGGCCGATCGACTAAAATCGATTGTTTATCCCTTGAAGTTTAGAAAACTCTCTTACAAAAGTGCTTTGGTGATTTGCCTCGTCGTGTGGGTTTTCGGACTGATAATTACTTTCTTGCCAACAACTTCGCTCGAGTATTTTTACGATGAGGATGCAGAGATGGGATTTTACGGGCGTTCTTCAGTCTGTCTTCCCCTGCAGCTTTCCACATCTCGTCTGGCCGGTTGGGAATACTCAGTTAGCATCTTCATTGCACTCAACTTTGCTGCCTTCGTCTTCATATTTTTTGCATATCTTGCAATCTTCGTCACGGTAAAAAGATCTTCAGCCAAGACCAATTCCAAGAACGCAAGGAAAGAGGCAGCCATGGCATGGAAAGTAATGGCTATCATCCTGACTGATTTTTGTTGTTGGATGCCAGTCATCATCATGGGGGTGCTTTCCCTCACCGGCAATTTCCACGATCCTCAAGGTCTTGCTTATGTCTGGATTGCAGTATTTGTCTTACCAGTCAACTCTTCAATCAACCCCATACTTTATACATTTTCTAACGCTGATGTAAGAAAGAAGTTCATTAGCTATTTCATGATCAGGTCATTGAATGGTAATCACAGAAACACTGCATCGACTGGAGGTAAATATGATGATGATGATGGTAGTGGTGGTGATGATGATTATGATGATGATGATGGTGGTGGTTGATGGTGATGATGATGATGATGGTGGTGGTGATGATGATGATGATGATGATTATGATTTTTACAATAACTTACAAATTTCTCGCGCGCTGATTGGCTATTTTTTACCATTAGTAAGAGGACAGACAGATAAAGCTGATGTCTACGAGCGCGCGCTCTTTCCGTTGGTTTTTTTTTATCACAAAAAATGAGAAGTTTTTATCGTATTTGTTATTGTAAATATTGACGATAAATTTCGTCATCACATTGTCAAAGTAATATGCGGATCCACGAAGCGTAACTACTTTGATAATGTGATGACGCAATTTATTGTCAATAAGAGGACAGACACATAAAAAACTGATGTCTATTTGTTAAGTTGATAATGATAATGATAATGGTTATGGTAATGATGAAGATGATGATTCTAAACACAAAATTCCGATTTCATTGTTCTTTTCTAAATTAGCTTGAAGTGAGTTTCCTGTGAAATGGATATTTAGATAAAAATACTAACAGGGTTTCCCCCCCTAAAAAGTGACATCGCAGGCTACAGAGATGAAAAAGCAAGATTCCCAAGTATCTACTATTCCGGCAAGCCTTATACTAAATGAAGTGTCAACAGTACTCCAGTCGGACAAAGATACCAGTGGAGTGGTAAGGCGTGATATTCCCTTTGTTTCAGAATTATTCCTCACGGAATGAGGTAGTGGACAGGGGTGAATCTAGTGGAGGAGGGGTGCACTCCTCTATATGAGGTTATGCCTACTGCATTATTGGTGTTTAAGTTTGTAAACAAAGGGTGCATCACCTCCTCAAACAAAAATCCTGGATGGTGCAACGCCCCCACCCATCCCCCTAGAAAAACATCCTGAATCTGCCCCTGGAGGAGATGGATTTGGTAATTGGAGGAAATGGGGGATCAGAACATGTACCTCAACAAACGTTAGTTATGAAATATAGACAACTTTAAAATATAGATATATTATTTACAGCCCAGGAGGTGCAGATAAGGGAAAAAATGTGCCCGAGGTTTGAATATACGGACCATGGCCGTTAGGCCGATGTCCGTTTTCAAGACCTAAGGCACAGTATTTCCCTATTGAACCGCCATTAGGACGATAAAGAACTCGATTTGTTTTTCAATTTACCTTTCCACTTCTTTTACAAATTGTTTCGTTGTTTAACGATCGGTTTTCCCGTGCGCGCGCTTGGATGACGTAAGTCTTACGCCAGGATACCGAAACGCGCACAAATTCATCGCAATCAAGTTTGAAAGATTTTTAGGATACCGGACCGGAAGAGAATTAATAACATTATTTGGACCACATGACCAGGTTCTAGGGACAAAATCTATACGATTAAGGTTTGGCAGGAAAACCGTAAAAGATCTACAAAAATGAATAAACTAATCTATTTTAAATTTCTTGAAAAAAGCCTATGAAATTGTTCTCTTTATAGGGTTACTTGACGTGCTGGGAGAAGAATAATTCAGAGTCTTTGTTGTTACTGAAGTGTTTCCTACCAGAAAACCATGTCAATTGGATTCGAGAGGTCAATCTTCTGAAGCTGTTGAGCAAAGGAACAGAAAATGAAAACCTGATGAATTATAAATGGCATACCATAGGTAGGAATCAATAAATATACTTCTTGTGTGTATATATATATTTAATCCTAATAGTTGTACACCCGCTCTTTAAGGGATCGGAACTATACTTAACAATTATTCGCCGAAGGCGAAGTGAATATCGGGGAATAATAACCGAAACGAAGTTGAGGTTATTATTACCGATATTCACTGAGCCTGAGGTGAATAATTGTTTTAGTATAAATACACAGGTGATTCTTTCAAAAAAAGAAAGAAAGAAAAAGAAGATAACAGACACTTTATTCCAGTAACAGCAACAAAGCGGCTGCCCGCCATTTTGGATTATTGCTGGAGGTGATTATCGTGTGCATGATAATCTGAGTTTCTCGACCTATCAGCTGGCGAGATTTTCAATAAACACCTGTGTATTTATGCTAAAATACAATACAATACGACTTTATTTCAAGATGGAAACGCAATAACCTTTTACAGTTGTCTAACTACGGCCCTCCAAAAAATATATAAATTGAATGTACAATGTGAATTTTTAAATGATATATATAATAAGTACTACAATATTTATAAGATTGACTTTTGTTATTAAATTAATCAGAAAAACTAACGCACATAGATTTCTATCTATCTGCGTTACTACAATATTGGTTAGAAACATAAACCAAATGGGAATTATGAATAAATAATATATAGAATAAGTACTATAGATTGATTCGAAATATAGTACAGAGAGAATACAAGCTAGTGATTGTATCATTATATGTAGTAACGCTCTTAAAGTTTAACTGATAATTTCTTTTTCCAAAATTTAATGCAGTAAGAAATATTGAAATTGAAACAAACAACGTCGAAATTCCTGGAATACCGCTTTCGCCAAACTGTAGGTAAGACTAAGAACAGTTAAGATTTCAACATCAAGAGTTTAACATCGCAAAGTGGGTGACCACATTAACAAAGCGATAACGGGCTAGGATGACATTTCAACAGTGAATTTTGTATTAGAGACATTTGATACTGCAATTGGCATTGCTTCGTATAGTGCACAAGTTCTTACTTGACAAAACTCTCAATTGTTTTACAGTGTGATTTGCTTTGGATTTTCGATGAATTATATCCCACTCATCAAGTTCCTGAAAGACTCAGAATCTATTGCCAGGGTTGATCAGCTGTTCGCGGTAATCCTAGACGTTCTTAAGGCAGTTGAAAAACTCCACATATCTGGTGTTAGTCATGGAGATGTCGCTGCACACAACATCTTGATTGAGCATAATGCCTGCAGTAGGGTAGGTATCGGTGCAGATGTGATGAACAATGACTTGCAGTAGTGTGGTGTCGTGTCGTGTCGTGTCGTGTCGTGTCGTGTGATGTCGTGTGGAGTGGAGTGGTGTGGTGTGGTGTGGTGTGGTGTGGTGTGGTGTGGTGTGGTGTGGTGTGGTGTGGTGTGGTGTGGTGTGGTGTGGTGTGGTGTGGTGTGGTGTGGTGTGGTGTGGTGTGGTGTGGTGTGGTGTGGTGTGGTGGTTCAAGTATAGATAACGTTAGAGTCATCCATATTTTCGTATATTCTTTGTTTCTACCAAAAAAAAAAACAAAATATATCAATTAATAAATTTCCAGTTTCCACAAATCCGTGCGATTTTGGGTGGGTTTGACAAAGCAAGAATTGTTAAGTCAACCGCAAGGGCTGCTCAGGCATACAAGACAGACATAAATCAAGTCGGTAACCTTATTGAAGAAATGATGATCATTTGTGGTCACAGTGGAAAGTTTGAAGAAGTAAGTTTGAGTTTTGAGTTTGTTGAATTTCAATCATCTTATAAGAATCTTTGAATTTCTCCAAATCTGGTCAGACACTAAAACCCAAGTGCAATTTTTCTCAGAAAGAACTGAATTTGAAAGCTTGTAATTTGAAAGTGGAAATTTTTGCAACTTTTTCAGGTCAGTGACGTGATTGAGATGTGCTTTCAGGAATCTTCTGAATGGCGACAAAAAATGGCGGAAATCAGAGGTTTCTTTGAACAGTCTGCGTTTGATGATGACCGCGAAGAAATGGAAACACGATGTTAAATAATGTTACAACATAAATAACGTATTGTATTGAGGACTTTCAAGGTAGAAATTTTGCGTTAGCTTAATAGTGCATTTTTTTTTTCGTAGAAAAGGCTTTTTTCTTAGAAAAAAAGCGCTGCTCTCTTGCTCCATAAAATGACTGCCGTGAAGCCATCTGCATCCTTTATAACAGGATAGTCAATTGGTGCACAAAGTCTTTGTTTACAAACTAATAACGAATAGCTTTAGACATCTTTTTTCTTCTCCCTTCAGTAACAGATGGAGAAATTGAAGTGACAGGAACACGAAAGAGTAAATACAGTGGACCAAAGAGCAAGGAAAAGGCTGTTTACACGTTATATAATATATAAAGACAAACTACATGTAGTTTTCGCACGCTAGTTCGCACATGCATGCTCACTATCTTTAGGGAGTACAATCGTTTTCAACCAATCAAAACACGCTTATAGAAGTCACTATGTGAAAACTCTTATCTTTTAAATTGAAATTCTAAGCTTTTGAAGTCGATGAACTCTTGAAGGTTTCTTAGCTTCTTTTGTGGTTCCATGTGGGATGTTTATACAAGTCTTCTCAATAACAACAACAACAACAACAACAACAACAACCGGCCAAAGACAAAAGAAAATATGGTTTCGTGTCTCTGGTTTAGTGTATCAGCAAACTGCATTTAAACACCAACTGAATCGAGTGTTTTCTCTCAGCGAAAACCTACGTATGAATAGGATATAAATAATTATATGTAGAGAAGAAATACGTTATATAGCAGAATAAGCCTTTTTCCCCATAGCGTCATTTCCATTTCTGTCCAATGGCGCTTCACAATATGAACTAACATCTATGTACAATAATATCTAAAAGCTAAATAAGTTGTGTAAAGCTAAATTTTATATATTATAAGAAAAGAACAACATAAACTATAATCTATGTAAAATAATATCTAAAACTTAAATACGTTGTCTAAAGCTAAATTTTATATATTATAAGAAAAGAACAACATGAACTATAATCTATGTAAAATGATATCTAAAACTTAAATACGTTGTCTAAAGCTAAATTTTATATATTATAAGAAAAGAACAACATGAACTATAATCTATGTAAAATGATATCTAAAACTTAAATACGTTGTGTAAAGCTAAATTTTATATATTATAAGAAAAGAACAACATGAACTATAATCTATGTAAAATAATATCTAAAACTTAAATACGTTGTGTAAAGCTAAATTTTATATATTATAAGAAAAGAACAACATGAACTATAATCTATGTAAAATAATATCTAAAACTTAAATACGTTGTGTAAAGCTAAATTTTATATATTATAAGAAAAGAACAACATGAACTATAATCTATGTAAAATAATATCTAAAACTTAAATACGTTGTGTAAAGCTAAATTTTATATATTATAAGAAAAGAACAACATGAACTATAATCTATGTAAAATAATATCTAAAACTTAAATACGTTGTGTAAAGCTAAATTTTATATATTATAAGAAAAGAACAACATGAACTATAATCTATGTAAAATAATATCTAAAACTTAAATACGTTGTGTAAAGCTAAATTTTATATATTATAAGAAAAGAACAACATGAACTATAATCTATGTAAAATAATATCTAAAACTTAAATACGTTGTGTAAAGCTAAATTTTATATATTATAAGAAAAGACAATGATTTGAAGCGCTTAATTAAAATCAGTTCGTTTGAAAAAATATGTCCACATAGTTCATGAAATAGCAGAATAAAAGCGACGAATAGTCAACTTTTTTTCTTGACAAATTTCTTTACAAAAAAAGTACGCCGTCTTGCTTCAAAAATCCCAAAACTAAATTAAAGACAGGTATTCCAAATGTTTGATTCAAAGACTTCCTCTCAAAGTCGGAAAATTTAGCGAGAAGGTTGATGTGTGAGATAAGCGGCCATCTTGAAACAAAACTCATTATTGTGGGTAGTGTTTGTACTGAGTTTGCCTAATAGTCGTGGGTACAAAGTCGTGGGTCGTGGGTACGAAGTCGTGGGTCGTGGATACAAAGTCGTGGGTTTTTTCCCAAATTTCCAAATTTATCATTTCTTCACTATACTTCTAAAACGAGATTGTGTGGCTTTCTCCCTGTAAATTCGCGAACTCGACTCGAAGTATTAACGTAAAGCTTATAGCTTTTTGTCTCTATTATTAGTTTATAGGTTTTTTTATAGGTTTAAATATCGACTCTACTATGCAAAGTGGTTCTCAGTAAGGTGGTTCTCAAAACTGCGCAAGCTCCCCGCGTTATAACTCAGGTTTTT
>NW_028292580.1:17591998-17676998 GCF_029948245.1 Actinia tenebrosa
CTTCAAAACCTCCTTGACCTCATCTGGGTCGGCTGTTTGACGATAGTTCACTTCATGTGTACAAAAGTCAAGCAGATGACCTCCTTCCTCAGAACTTTCATCGAAAACGCTTGTCACGTCAACCGAGAAAGGAACAACCACCTTTTCATACTTCATTGAATTCTTTTCGGCAAAGTGTATGAAGTTTGCAGCTGCATTATTCCTGCAGAGCTTTCCTTGGCGTTCAGAACGAAATTTCTCTAAGATTTTACCTGTTACTGCTGGTAAATTGGAATTGTCTCCAAGCAGGCATACAATTAATCCTTTCTCTCCCAGTTCGTTGTGATAGCAATGCTTCAATGTAGACTCCATGCTCTCCACATAGTATAGACTGTGTATGGCTTGGACCAGGTCATACTGGTTTTGATCGTGTTTACTCTTTGCGTATTCCTCAAATGACATCGGTTTGAGATCAAACTGAACTGACCTTTGATTTGAAGGACCTTTTGTCTCGTCAGATGGCCTTTCAATGGATTCTTTGTATTGGCCAAGGAACGCAGTATTTGGTTCAATTGCTGTATTCAGGATTTCAACTTCTTGCAACTGTTTGTCGCCTGCATTCAGATATCCTTCTTGCACAATCTTCAGTATTTCCTGATCAATAAATCCATCACCAGCTCCAATACTGAGTATGCTGAACCTCGGTTTGTCTTTGCCAAGTTGTAGCCTTTGTAATGCAGTTGGAATGTGTTGCTGTAGACAAGCGAGGTTGTTTTGTTGCTGATCCGTTGCATTATGATAAGCTTTGTAACCAAGTGTATAGCTATCTATCAAAGTGAAGTCGGCTACTTCTGCCATGATCATTTATTTAATGATTTTAAAGGACTTTAAGAATTCGGTCAATTTGTTCTTAAAATGGCGTTAGTCGTGCGTCGTCAAAACGGTGGACCCCCAAATTTGGACCCCTATATGGACCTTTCTGGACCCCTATCTGGACCCCCTTAAAATTTTTAAAAAAATGAAAAAACAAACAATTAATCAAACAAACAAACAGACAAACAAATAAATAAATAGATAAATAAATAAATAAACAAAAGAAAATTCGTGAATGGATGGATTGATATATATATTTAAAACAAAGTTGAATTATGAAATATTTATTCATGGATGGCCTGTGTAGCTTTTTACTGTGTAGGGGTGGGATGGGGATGTACACAGGCTATATGGACAATGTCACGCTGAAGGCTAACTTATCCCGCAGAGCATATATCGAATCACTATATCGTTATTATCACTAATACTTAAAAAAAACTACAATGATCATATCTCTTGTCAATGAATTGAAATGTTTCAACGTGTAGGTTGAATTGTTTTATTCACAACGTTTAAGATAAGATAATTTTTGTCTAGTTGATGCGTGGTATCTGTGACATTTGACAAGACAAACATTTACTACATCCTGGATTAGCCGGATTAATATCTGGCAGTGATTCTCATGTTCGGGTTTTTTTTTTTTTTTTTTTTTTTTTTGCTTTTTTGACGTAGGGTTAGGGTTTTTGACCAAGGTAAATTTACCTTGTAAAACATCGGTCACACTAGAAATCTACATTTTAATATCGTTATATTTGGGAGTTTCATCGTGTTAAGAAAAACCCAGCGTAACCGCAACCAATAAATACCTTCAGTTTGTGCAAACAGCAAACCGTTCGAAAGCTAAGGTTAGGTATGCCTCCATTAGATAATTGATGGGGGGGGGGGGTGGGGGTGTGTGTGTGGGGGGGGGGGGGGGGGTTGCAGGGATTTTGGTTGCATAATATTAATTTTTTGTCTGAACCCTTAGTAGCTAGAATAAGGTATGGATATAGACACTGTGTTTATTGAGTATGAATCAAATTGTGACTTTCTTTCTAACGTTATGGATTTTTTGATATGAAGCTAAATGACCCCATTTGTTGTCAAAAGCGATAGAAAATATCGATAAAAGCGGCATTCCAAAATCGTCGAACGATTTTTTTCTAAATGAAGTCACTAAAAGATGTATCCTTTACAAATATTCTCCTTTAATTTCATATGCATTGAAGGGTTTTAAGGCAGTCAAATAAAAATAAGTACGCTCACAACTATTTTCGCTCACGGCTGTTTGTTGATTATTCACGCTTGCTTGACTTCCGTGTTATTCCTTGTCGCGTGCTGTTAGTACTTAAAAAATTGCTGTAAGTTATTAAAAAATAATTCTTAACCGAGAAAACCCTGTGAAGGTTGAAAGTAACCTTAAGATATTTAAATGGAAATTACGGTCAAAATTTAGTCAAATTTGAAAAAAAAATCAATATATAAAATTTTGACTTTAAGACACCACGCAAGATTGGAGATGACTTTGATATTTCGGTCGCCTAACTGCTAGCCATCGCAACTTTCGAAATCTACTTTAGATTCCTTTCCAAAGTTTATAAAATCTCACGGATAGCAGAAAGTGACTATTGAAGAAGGGCAAAGGAATGGGCTTCCTGTGTTGAGCTTTCTTCTTATGGATCAGATCAGTCCCGTAACCGACCGAAACTTAATTCCTCACCCAAAGATGGTGCCTTCAAGAGAGCCAATTGTAAAGAAAAAGACGGAGAGCTGGCAATAAAAGTTTAAAATTAGAGTTGTTTGTATATATCCATCAAGCCTTTGCCATAAAGCATAATTTTGGATCTCTAATTTGCTTTTTTTAAAGGCAGTTTTAATTGCAGGTGTTCAAATTGGACAGTTATCAGTGCCCTGAGTTAAATATTGGGGAATCAAAGATAACGTAGTTTCAGTGCGACTGCCTCTTCTTTTTTTTTTTTTTTGGATCCTCTGGTCCGATTTCGCGGCACTCGGGATCAAGTTTGATCAATAATCAAAACAGCTTTTTCTGTGCTCCGTTTACTAATAAAGCATGCAAGTGACGTGAGCACGAAAGAAGTGTAAGGAGTTGGCTCGTGCTTCTCACACTTCTTGAGTTACGGCGCTTCCTAAGTGCTTTATTACTGAACAGAGCACGGAAGAAGCTGTTTTAATCTTTTTATTATATCGTTACCAATTTTATTTCGGTATTGAATTTATTAACGCAAAAAGAAAGACGGTCACAGGATCTAGCAGCACTTCGCGCGCGCGGATGGCGTCAGCCCTGTGATCCGATCACTAATAAAGCACAATTTTCGACTAATCAGCGCGCGCGTACTATCCTAACTATATGATAAATATAGATACATGGATTGATTCGAATGTTTTCTCCACTGGTTCTCAAACCCTACTCAAACCCTAGCGAATAGGCAGAATTCTCATTCGATCTGTGAGTTCCCTTGTCTTGACTTTGATCAGCCAGTTGATCAGCTTAGAGATTGTTTCATGGTGTCGATCTGTGAGTTACCTGTGTCCTAACTTTGACCAACTCAAAACTTGTTTTGGTGTTCGATAAAAATGGTTTATAGGTAAGATCATTTCACAGGTGGCATTCAAGAATTAGTACTGATGTTTGATGCTTGGGATTTATTATGAAAACGGAATTGCACCCAATTGCTTCTTTACGTACATGACGACTGCTTGTTTTTAAGCTTTACTTGCAACTGCAATCAATCGATAAAACAGCAGCTGTGTTGCTATGGTTTCGGTTTATCAGTTGTCTTATCCTCACTGGAATCAGACCAAGTAAAGGAACCTTAAATTCTTTATTGGAAAACGTATAGAGAGCCCAGTTCAATGCAGAACTAAAATAAGAAAGCCATTTCGCAAACATCTCGATGTACTGTTTATAGGGATATGAGTCAGAAAGTGTGGCATCAACAATGTGATAGATAGAAAAAGGAAGGCAGAATATTGCGAAAGCACCTAGCAGAAAGCTGATTGTTCTTTTGGCTTTGCTGTTTCTGCTTTCTCTTAATTTCCTGACGGCATTACTGGTAGTGGTGGAAGGTAGTTCTTGATGATGCACCTTTTGGGATTGCATTTTAGCTATGCCAAGAATACGGATATAAGATACACAGCAAACGATGAAAGGCAACACGATGTTCATGAGCAAAAGCAGGACTGACAATTCAATAGAAGAAACTTTAAATATAATGCATTTGTTTGGAAAACGCTGGTCAGAGATTTTGTAAAACAACACAGCACTTCCAAAACTAAACACCCATAAACAAGTTGCAAAAAAACACGCGGTTCTTATTGTGAAGTGAATTTCTTGTTGTAAAGGTTTTTTTATAGTCAGATATCACTCGACGCTCATGGCAGATAGGCTAAAGATCGATACGGTGCCAAACCAAACATACAGCGACTGCCAAGCTTTACACAGTTGTTCTCCCAAATGCCAATGAGGATATTGTAGAAGAAAAACGACTTCTAAAGGGAAAACTAGAATTGCAAAGAGTGTGTCGGCGGAACACAAATTCATGAAGAAGACATTGCTTGCTTTCCTGAGTGAGCTATTTTTGAAGAACACAACAAAAACCAGACAATTGCCCACTACTGTCAAAACACTGTTTAGTAGAGTAAAAGAGATTCCAAGGCTTTTGAACCAAAGAGATAACGATTTTTCATTCGATGATGGAAATACAATAGACTCATTAGAAAAAGATGAGCTTGCCATGAGTTTGGTAAGGAGCGATGAGCTCGAGGTAGCTGTCTTTAAGTCAGGGTAACTTTTCCAACTGAAGAAGTATACGTATACCCGCTCAGCTTGCTGACCAGATATGTAATATAAATGATAATTTACCAGCTGTCCTTGCCAAAAATACAAATGACTCTTGCATAAAACAAGTTTGTTCAAGATACGAACAGGTATTATTAAATACTTGCCATGACTCCAAGCGTAATTATCGAGAACTAAAAAATTAAGAACGCAGATGTTTCTTTAACAAAGACCAATTTCAAACATTATGCTTATCAATCTTCTTTTTTTTTATATATATATAGTTTTTTTTTTTTTTTTTTTTTTTTTTGAGGTTTTTTTAACCTTGTCGAAATTGATCACTTCAATTCAATTCAAAAACTAAAACCAAGCAGAGCTCAAATTAATGCTTTTATTCTTTCCCTCCAAAGCTATTAACTTTTTAATACATAGTTCTTAATTTTTTTTTTCTTTTCTCTTGTTAAATATTCATTGTCACTGAGAAAAGATAGAACAACAATGAAGACCGGAATACGTTCGTTCTTTGTGTAAATGCTTTATGATTTTACTGCATTTTGTTAAAAAAGTCATTGGGTAGTAATTAAAAAAATGGTAAGTAAATATCAAAACTGAATATGTCATGGCCGCAATGATTACTAAAGGCATAGATTAACTAAGGTAATTTTTACTCTCTTTTTTTTTTTCACTTCTCGACGCTTTCCCATTTCCTTTTCTTTCCGTTTTATTCTTTTAAGCGTCCTCTAACTTTCCTTTGGTTTTTTTCTCTTTGTATTTTTTCTTTAAATTCCGACCCCTTTTTTAACTGTTCAGTCCAACGTTTCTAGTCTTTTCTCCCGTTATTTTCACTCTTCTAATCCCTTTTCTTTCTTCTTCTTATTTATTTATTTATTCATTTCCTAGTTAACTTTCCTTTTTCCCTTCCATTTCCTTTCCTTCACTTTTCTCTCGCCATCCATTTCTTTCTTAACACCTTCTTTCTTTCTCTTTAATTTTACTTGACCTTTTATTTAAATTTAGCAATATTACAAGAACAAATATACCAAAATCGAAGAGGTCAATCTAATTTAAGATCCTGTGTTAATAACCTCCCTCTTACCCCCTGACATGATGAAGTAGTTTTGCTTCCCACGTATAGACAGCTTGTCAGGAAAGGCATTTATACATTAATGATCATAATCCGATGCGTGTATGGGTCTGTTTAACATCCATAAATCTCCTTCCCTATGCAGAGTAGTATCAAGTTGACTCCACTTTTTTAGCTGTTCTTATTAATTCGTATCTATCTTAATGAGTATTACGTCTCTTTGCTGCCATGTTCGTCACCTTTCCTTCCTTCCTTCCTTCCTTCCTTCCTTCCTTCCTTCCTTCCTTCCTTCCTTCCTTCCTTCCTTCCTTCTATTTAGTTCTTTCTTTCCCCGTATTGGCGGCTCTAAATCGCACATTCTGTATCGTGGTTCTCCTATTTTCCAATTCAAATAAAGATAAAAGCGAGGAAAGTTATCCTGATTCTCTTGAGATTCTCCCTACCAAACATTCGTCTCCGGCCCTTACTAAGCCATCGGCAGAAAGTGGACGAAGGCGTTTTCGTAAACTTTGTTTTTATCAACAATCTACTATCACTATCCAAAGAGTTTAAATTTTAGATGAAGTTTAAAAGAATTTTATTGTTTAAACTGTTTATGGCTGTTTTTTTTTTCTTATTGTTATTCCAATGCATTTGAAATTTCATGCTCAAGTACATATTCGAATAAATAAGTAACTTACGCATTATTTTTTGTTAAAAAGGCTATTATGATCGTCTAAAAGTATACTGGGATTAAATTGAGCATTCTACTTTGTAACACAAGTCGTCAAGAAAAGAATAAGTGATTCTACAATTTCTTTGTCATTCAAACAACTTCAAATTCAAATTTTCTTCGAAGTGTAATTTGAAAGAAAACAAATTTTGTACGATATTTCTCACTTACCTGAAGCAGAAATTGCAAGATATATAGCTTGTAATTTCCCTTATCCTTGTACCACATCGCCAGGAAATAATATGTGTCAAAAAAGTTGTAAAAGAGGAGAAAATGATTTTTTTTGACAGAAGTGTTGACATTCCAATATGAACCGTTGCATTCAGAAGGTAGTTGTGAATACCATAAAAGTGCTATTTTCGCCGTCAATCAAATGCTTTGAGCCAATCACCCGCGGTAATTCTGAGACGATGATACGAGTTTATGTTGACACTTCTCTCCCGATCAAACTTATAGAAGTTATTTGGTTTTTTCCCCTCTTTTACGACTTTTATGACACAAATTATGTCCTGATAATGTGTTACCGAGGATAAAGGGACATTACCAGCTGTATATCTTGCACTTTCTGCTACAGGTGAGTGAAAAATATCGAACGAAATTTGTTTTCTGTCAAGCTACGCTTCGAAGATTTGATTTAGAAATTGTCTGAATGACAAAGATATTGTAGAATCAGATATTCTTTATTGACGTGTAGTGTTGCAAATTTTTAATACAATTATAATGAGCTTTATAGAAAAGATAAGCTTACTTTGGTTTTGTAAACTCGAAAAAGTTTACTTGATAGAGGCACATTGAGAAAATTTACAATGCATTTAGGACCTAGCAAAGTATTATAAGAAAAAACGCTTTATAACATGTGTAAACAGTTCAAACAATGAAAATTTTATCAACTTCATATAAACCTTTTAATAAGGATAGAGCAATGAATTGATGAAAGCAAAGTTTTCAAAAACGTCGAGCGTTGTTCTTGAACTTGTCAGAAACTGTGGCTATGAGAGGTGTTAGGTGGTGAGAATTTGAAGCAAATCAGAATCGATCGTTTTCCTTACTTTTTCCTTTATTTTTGAATAAAGACATAGTAGAATCGTGATACTCATACTTATTGCGATTTTGAGTCGCCAATGCGGGTTTTTATTGGAGGTGCTTGAAGAAAATATTTTAAAAAACCAACAGCCTGAACGTTTGTGCGAGCCCGCGATAACCCATGGGGGCCGCTTAGTGACAAATAGTTGATAACATCTAAAATATAAACGAAATTCCAATTAACTTTCTAAATTAACCACGCAATATAATTAAAATTTTTAATATGGATTTTTTATCCAATCGCAGTACGTGCTTTTGTAAATTATCGTTTAAATTGAATAACTGAACTCGTTCAATATTTTGATAGAAACATTGTCGAAGTCACACGACAGGGCTAAAAAGCGTATGCGCATGTGCAAAATTGACGAAAATTGGTCGTCTCTCTCCGGCTTAGTTTTCTTTGTCGCTTGGGATCCCTGTGTTTTACACGAGGGAGTAGTGAGCTTTGCTTTCAGTCTCTGTCGCTCAAATTCATTTACACGTACACCACAGGTAACCCGTGCTTTTAGATACTTACTGTTGTCTGAGTTTGTCGTTGATATATCTCAAATGTGAACCCTTGCTTGTTTACTAATTTGCCGAACGAGCTGAGCAACTCACATGGCTTTTCACCAGGCAAGCCATCAAACTGGTAATTGAATGCCACACACTGCGCGTGACGGAGACAGTTATCTGCACACTGGAATTCAGTGATGACGTTGTAAATTGCAAACACGTGTCCATCCATTGCCGTATTGGAAGTTTTATAGTCCGTGTCGTAATGCTGCCTTAGAAATGAAAACGTGCATTGAGAAGGCCCTTGAGCTGCTGTAGATAAACACATGATAGAGTGGTAAGCATTGTATAGAGGTTTTGCAGCATCACGTGTCCATCCCATAATACTGCTTGAGCTTCCTGTGGTTGGATGGCGGAACAATAAAATTCCTTTGCTCTTAGGAATTGAATTATTTCTCATGTAAAACGATTGTATTGTTGCTGCCATCAAACATGGCTGCCGTCACGTGGTGTCGCAAAACCTCTATTAAATAAATGCGCTTAAAAGTTACTAATGCAACAAAAAAGGGTATAAAATGGAATAAAGTAGAGAGTACGTCGAGGGAGGTTTGATAATGCTAGACTTTGTCTTTGTAGACGCCAGGCATTAAAATTCGACCTAAGGAAATACGATGTGTGAGTAAGCCATGCCTTGAATCAGCCTAGAGTTTTCTGAAAATAAATTGCTGGTTTGCGATCATTACCAAGAGAATGAAATAACAAAAGACACGGCGGCCATGTGGGATGATATGACAAAAGACACTCATGACGAATTGATCTTTTGTTAAATTCATCCAAAATGGAGGCTGTGAAAACCATCGATATGTAATTACATAATCAATCTGCAATAGGACTACATGTCTGTCCAATTTGGCAATAGTTGAGTTCAAAAAATTCCTCTGACTGCCCAAATTGGACTCGGCTTATCGGCCTCTTCCAATTTTGTCAATCCTCGGAATTTTTTTCTTCCAACTATTTCCAATTTGGACAGCATGTAGTCCTATTACCTATACTAATCATTCGGTACATAAAAAATAGGCTGTTTACATGATGGTGTCATTTACTAATGCCAAAATGCTTCGCAAATTTACTTTAGTTATTTCAATCTGTATTGCCTCATGACGGAGCAAGATATCTGATGCTATAATAAGTCTTTTCCATGGCATTACTGGAATAAATATTGGAACTTATCTTTTCAAAATAATTTGCTGGTTTACTAATGTCATATCCAAAACCTTTTTTCAAATTGGGCTGTTTTTTTTCCTTGTAACATCAGTGTTCACGATTTCAAGATACGAGCCCGGCTGTTTGCCAGTCAGCAGATCCTTCCTCAAGCGACCTATGGCTGAAATGATCGTGATTCGTGACTTTGTGATGCAAAGGGGCTATTGATTGAACAAAAAAGGGTTTGTTCAATGGATCATGGTTGTTGTAGTAAAGGACACCATGTATAATGCAAATGTTCTATTTCTATCCAACATGGAAGATGGCAATGGAGTGATCTATCACAAACCCATACTTACATAATGATATAAAAGTGGAAACGATAAAAGCGCCCAAACTAAGATATGTATACATTCCGCTTCTGGAGCCCGTACTATTTTGCCGGCCACGTTATAATTAGTAAGTAAACTGACAGACAGACAGACAAAATACTTGTGTAGATATCAGTACTGCAACGAGAAAGAAGAAATAGGCTTTAATATATAAGGAAAGCATATCAAGCTTTATACTCTATATGTTAGTGTCGAAGTTGGAGTATAGAAAGCTCACTCCATATATGGTATGATCAATTCCATATTTGGATTGTGCGGAAAAGCGGCAAACGAAAAGGCAGTCGTTTTGACGAATTCGACATGAACATCCTTGAAGAAGCAAAAAAAAAAAGCTTTGGAAAATCGAGGAAGGATACGGGGACGATGCTAACTCCTGGGTCTGCCTCGCAGACAACAGACACAGAGAAGTACGACACCTAATGTTTGATATGATATTCTGTGATGGCAATAGCTGAAGGAAACATGACAATGTTTAACAAAAAAACGTCCTGAATCACTTGAAAAACGTGAATCTTGTGTTTAAGGTTTCTTTTGTCTTGTTCTCATATATAAACACTCCTTTCTACCACCTCTTTCTCTTTTACTCCGACGAAGGATTAGCGTCCGAAACTTCAGTAAGTTTTTTCATCTTTTCACGGTGTAAAATTTACCATTATTGTTTAAGGAGCTGGTGCTTGTCACGTGGCACATTATTGCAATTGTCGGTTTAAAAAGAAGGTTCTCGTTCTTATTCTAAGATAAAACAAATTGACTTGAACGAGAAAATCTTTTGATATATTGGATCCAACTTAATGCTTCCTTTCCTATTACAATTATCTATAGTATATATTACCGAAGTAAAAACAAATAAAATGTTACTATTTGTTATTATTGGCCGAGGCAAAGACAAACACTGTCGACTCGGCTATTTACTATTCTCTTTGTTTTTGCCGCAACTGCGGAAGAAAACTGAATAGTGGCAAGCTGTAAAACATATACGGTAGCAAATAATATTATAATACAAATTCTCGGTGAAACTGAAAAGTCTTACAATGTCTATTTTACTACTGAAAGATTCTAGTAATAAAAGGAATCCTGTGTACATGTGCGCTAAAAGCATTTGTTGTTTCTCCAATATTATTTGAACCTAAATATTTCAGCAAAATCAAACGTCCGCGCGGCCATTTTCGTAGACACAGTTTTCCAATATGCAACAAAAACTCTTTTACCTTTTTCTTGATCGCTTTTCAGAACAATGAACGGTTAATTTACTGGGTAAGATTAAAAAAGTAGATTTGAGAGCCATAATGAAAACGCATATGAAGACAAGAAGTTCCTTAGAATACCCGCTGATCAACTGCCACAACAAATAACAGCAGCAACGGCCTCAGCAGTAGCACTGAGCATAAACAACTGCATCATCAACAACAACAGCAGCAGAAGTAACAACAACGTACGACAACAACAACAACAGTAGCGGGAAAACATATAGCACCAACAAAAATAGCATATGGAATATCAGCCGCAAATTCTAGTAATATTTTTTAAAAAGCTATAATACATTACCTTGCTTACGACATTTTAGCAGGACAGAGGTTTGTACAATCTGATTGATAAATCGATTCTACTGATCTAAAGTTACAATTTGACAATAAGCGTCTAAAACCTGTACTTACTGTTCAATTCATCCGCTGGCCAATCAAAAATTTCATCTATCAACTGGAAATCAATATTTATTCTATTAGTTTAAAATACTCTTTGTACAAGTACGTGTTCGTAAGAGAAATACGTATAGTTCTCTGGTTTTCGCAGCTTCTTTAGCCACAAACAACTTCACGCTTTATATAAAGAAAATTAGGAAACAATCCCAGCTGTTTCAACGGGAGATTCATAGAATAAATCATTACAGATGAATATTTGTTTTTTTATTGATCTATCGATGTAATTAGCTGAATTATGCCGTGTCGTTTGACTAAGGAAATTGAATCAGCTGAGTAAAAATTGTACGGCCAAGCAATCTAATTATTTGTTGGGAGTTTAACATTTTTTCCCATAATTTTTTCCTATTGCTGTATTAAATAACATGGCTGCCATGTTCTAAATATTTCATTTCATTAGCATGGAAATATTTTCGATGCAACAATATATAATTTCAAAAATATTCCGAGAAGAAAAATGCCTCGAAAATAACAACAAACGCGTGCAATAATCGTACGAAAGGTAGCCGAGTGCAAACTCCAATAGGAATGCAAGCTTATTTTTATTACCATTAGAGATCTTGAGACATTTTCGGATTTTAATATCTAAAATTATATTTTATTTACCTTTAAGGGTTTTTTTCCTTTTTTTTATTGTTTTTTGCATCGCTGTTTTTTTGTTGTTTTTTTGTTTGTTTGTTTGTTTTTTGTTTTTGTTTTGATTTTGTTTTGAGTTTTTGTTTTCTTTCTTGATGAGCAATGGCAAGCGGATACAGAGTTCAGTTTTAAGTAGACTTTAACAATATAGAAATGTAATGATCAAACTTTAATTACAAGCCATATCCTCGATGAGTTTCTGAGTATTGTTTTATAGCACCAAGTATGAGAAGACTAGAATATACAATGCCTATACAATGCCTAGAATTATAGAAGGAAAAAGTGTGCTCCTGAGAAACAGGAAAAGAAGAGGTGTGCAAACACAAACTCAACATGACGTGGCTTAACATTTTCTCCGACTTCAAAAAACAACCAATAAAGAGAATACGGAGTTGTAACAAGATCATAAGAATAGATCGTTTTCTCGATGTTGCGCATGCGTGCACATCCAAATTTAAGGAAGTTGACGGGCCACGATACCAGAACACGAGTATTATCATGCATTGCTATGAATTTTGTTTATAAGAATTCTTAAAATCGATTATTCTTCTCTTTAAATATTAAACTGGCTTCTCAATTTTGCTGAATTTGCGTTTTTCAGTTTTGTGGCCCGTCGTCAAGTTGGATGCGCACGCAACCTAGAGAAAATGGTCTATTGGAGCTTGAAATCGTTGAGTTTGATAACACGATGTTAGGATTCCCCTTAATTATGCGGCTAAAATAAAAAACAGTAGATTAAAGGTTTTTGTATGTAAATATAGGATGGTCTCTTTAGTACGTACATTCTCTTCTCTCTCTTCTCAAGGTAACTATTATTTCTCTCCTCTATGCATGAAGTACAAAATACCTTTTACATGAAGGCAGGTTGACCTTTGTGTTAGTAGACCTCCTCGACTCGGGCGTAATGTTTTCCCATTTCAGACCACGTGTCATTCCCTAGAGTATCATTTCTTTGTTTAACGGTAGGAATAGTAGGGATTATTAATACTAATATTTTTTCAATTAGTAAGCAAAAAAAAAAATTTTTTAACGTCCGTCCGTCCGTCCATCCATTTATTCATACATCGTTTTCAACATTAGAATTAGAATTTATAGAATACACTGACTGATCTACGGTTTTACTGTCTCTATGACTAACTGAAAGGCTAAACGATCGCATTGCCTTCTCTTTATATAGTGACCATCTAATACGAAACATTCAAAAATGAACGAAGTGATAGAAATAACAAAAAATAATAAAATGGCGTTATTTCTGACGCCTTCTAAAAACTAGTGAAGGAAATTGACCCTTTTTTGACGAAGTGCCATTGCTTCGTTTCCTCTTGCCCAGATATGTAATGACAACATCTTCAAATGCAATAGTAGTTCTACCCTGTAAACCATAATAGGAGTCTGGTCCAGATATGGTAGCTTCGATAGTGTAGACAACGTCTGGGTCTAAGGGAACAGGCTCGTCAAGATGAATGGTAAATCCATAATAACCATATGTCTCCTCATCTTCAGTTGGGAAGGTGGAGCAAATCTGCTGTATTAGTTGAGCACTCTTGTATAAGGCCAGGTTAACTTCGTATGAACAATCTTCAGCCCCGAATAGTCTCACACCAACAAGGAAGAGTGGTTTGTTGACCTTGAAATCAATTGCATCAATTGACAGACTAGAGTATGACCAATGGCCATTACAAGGGCTTATTATCATTTGCAAACGTGTATTTGGCATGAAGACTTCATATCTCCCTCTTTTCGTATTGTTGAATGATGCTCTTAAGGGCCATAAATCGTTAAAAATCTGAACCAATTGAGTCACTTCATCCATTGTCAGAATCCCACTCGGAAGTACCTTCTCTGCAAACTTCTTCTGTGACATCAGTGGAAATCGAATAAGTTTGATCACTTCTTCCCCAAGTACTGCTCTCTTATTCTCCATGCTCTCTCCCAAACCTTCTTCTGTGAGTTTATTCAAGGCCCATTTTTCCACTGCTTGGAATAAAACCACTTCATCAATGGACATAGTGTCCCTACCAAGCACTTCGCACAACATTTCCCTTGAAACGTTCAGAAATGATTCAGAAGACACAGCTCTTTCAGCATCGCTATCCACCATATCCCAGCACTTCTGTTCAACCTTCTCGTTACGTATCTGTGGTAATACGTGAAACACGTCTTCTGGTTTAAGATCCTTTTCAAGATATTCCTCACATTTCTCCTTCAGGAATGGCAGCATATATCTCTCTGCTAAATAGAGAACATCCAAAACATTACTTCCGGTTATGTTGACCTCGTCTGAGTACACGTATAGAAGCATTTCTTGTAGTCCTTCCTTGGTACAGTCTGGTAGATCGATAGTTCGTCCAGTCTCTGCTGATTCCCCGTAGAACATGGTCTCAAAGACAGGACTACTGATAGCCAGGACGTACTTGTGTGCTGGAATAGTGACTTTTTCGCCATTAGCATCCATCACAGACAATTCTACATCACAGAACAAGGACTTGTTGTAGGCGTACAGATGACGTTCTTTGAAGGACGATAACTTGGTTTGCCAGGCTGAAGCTTCCATTTTGATTATGAAGGTTTCTTCAGTTGTCTCGAGATCCCAACCTGAGTCTGAGTCTATAAAAACACAGCAAGAAATGATGCTTTAACTAGGGTACAACTTGATTTTATCTTCAGATAGAAAGTGAAACTACCAGCGATGCCAAAGTCTAGTCCTAGTCTCCTATCTGTCAATTAAAATCATTGTAAAGGTCAACTTTAGATCCAATATGAGGTTACGCGGTCGTGAAAAAGAACTTGGTTGAATTGGCTATGCGGTGCATTGTGACACTGTATGAAGAAGAAATGATCTTGGAAATATATCCCCTAAACAGTCCAACAATGTCTTGCAACACCAAATTCAACCAGCCTTTCTTCCAACCTCGTAATGGCTGATATGCATGCATTGATAACTCTAGCATTTGCCGGTATTATCGTGAGCGAGGGTACACGCATGCACCATAATATATAATGGTAATTGAACTGAGTGGAGTGCAATTTGGTCTGAAATCAAACGCGCGATTACAAAATCGCACGACCGCGTAGCGGGAGTGCGATTTGTAATTGCAAGTTTGATTTCAGACCAAAATTGCACTCCACTCAGTTCAATTACCACTTTATTATATCCATTTTGAAATCTTTTTTTGAAAAAGACGTTTTTTCCAGTTAAACCGACATGACTTACAATCTACAAGCAGTCGATTCATACATGCTGTCAAGAGAACTTGTTTATACTGATCGAGCAATGATTCTCATTCATTCTGATTCTCTAAAATGAATTTATATAGGACCAAAAGGCATTACATGCATTAAGAATCGTTTACTTACATTAAATAGCAAAACAATCCTGCCCAAAAGGGTTGTAATGAACTGTCTGTTGTCCATACAGCCAATGCTCACTGCTCGTATTTTTACGATTTCTGTTCGACATGTTAAGATCACACTTGTGCCGAGAAAACAGCAAAAATCAAAGGTTGTTTAGTCCTTCGGTTGTCCTTAAGAAGTCACGTAGCTCAGCAAAAATCTTCTTCTTAAGAAAAACTTCTTTTAATGACTTTATTTTCGATGTGTTGTTATGCTTTACAGATTGAAAAGGAAACCACTTTCCACGATCAATCGCCAAGAAGTCACATTCAAAAGATGTCGATTGCATTTTCCCCCACTGCTTTTCGCTGCAATGTCTTCAACTTACTTAAGCAGTTACTTTACAAAGATGCTTTTGACAATTTTGAGTGATCAGTTGGTCTTTTTAAGTCCTTTTTATGGCTTCTTAAGTCTTTTTTACGACTTTTGACAGTAAAATCGTTCTTCAGAAAATTTTTTTGAGCCGTGGCTCTTTTTTTTCCCCAAGAAGCGGTGAGCTCAACACTCAGATGGATTCCTTGATATAATTGGCTAGAAAATGACATGTCTCTCTTGTGATTGGTTCATATCAGTTGATGTGCAAAATCGTGCAATTTAGAGCTCAAAATCGTGCAATTTATGCTGAAATCACTGCTGCAGGGAACCAATCAGATTGCAGGATTTGCTTGTGATTTCAAAATGGATGTAATAAGTGTATTAATTACATCCATTTTGAAATCACTGGTGATTTCTGCAATCTGATTGGCTCTCAGCATTGCGATTTATAATGGTAATTGAACTGAGTGGAGTGCAATTTGGTCTGAAATCAAACGAGTTATTACAAAATTCTACAAAAGAGTGCAATATTTAAAACTCAAAATGGTGCGATTCATAATTAAATCAACATCCGACAACTGATTTAATGTACATTCTACTTTGTAAATACAGTAGCCGGTAGTCATCAGAGGTCAAATGCCTTTTACCTTCATAGGACGGGAATCAGTAAAAATTTGAAAGACGTTTTATTTTGTGCTGATTTCGTTGAGTTACTTGTTTGATAGCACGATTTAGAATTCACCTGAATTATGTGGCTAAAAAAAGTAGATTGTAGGTTTATATATATAGAGGATATTACATGGGCGCGAGGAGATACGAATTTTATCTTCGAGTGTTCAATTGATGTCTCACTCGTTCGCTGCGCTCACTCGTGAGATATCTAAATTGAACACGAGAAGATAAAATTCGTATCTCCAAGCGGCCATGTAATGTTCTGTTTATTATATAGATAACGATGAAACTTAAATAAAACAAAAGCTCAAAAATTCTTTCTTAAAATACGTTACTATGTCAACAGCGATATCTTCACGTGTGAAAGATATGGTATCTTCCACTGGTGAAAGATATCAAGTTTTCGACACTAGAGAAAACCTGTTATTTCATCGATATCTATATCTTACTAAATATAGTAAATAAAGGATGGTCTCTAGTAAGTACTTTTAATTCATTTTTTTACCTTCTCAGAGTAACTATTATTTCTCTTCTCTATCCATAAGGCATAAAATGCCGTTTACATAAAGACAGGTTGACATCGATGTTCATAGACAGCCTCGGCTTGGGCGTAATGTTTTCCTATTTCAGTCCATGTGTCATTCCCTAGAGTCTTATGGCTTTGTTTAACGGTTGCACATGAAAGAATACATGAATACGGATACAACTCATAGAAAGAATGTTGCTCTCAGGGAAATGACACGTGGTCTGAAATTGGAATACATTAAAAAATAGGTTCTTTTTACCACTAGCTTTTGTATTGCGTTACTGGAACAAACTTTTATTTTCTTAGTATAGTTTGATTTCGTTTTCACTGTTGATATTATTCAGGATTTTTTAGGGGCTTGGCTTGCAATTATATATCTCAAATGCTGATTTATACCACTTGTTCCCTTTCTGTTTTTTATTCCTTCAATAGATGCTACAAATTTCCTCCGTTAGTTAATCTATAGGATAAGAAATTAAGGACTACTTTTAATTTATACCCAAAGTTTTCGTGTAAATACTATCAACGTTTACAGCACTTGGTGTCTGGAATTATGATCCCGTAAACCGCGAGCCAAACGTAACCAAAAGTCAAATAAATCTAAAAACAAGTGATTTTGAATAGAAATTTCAACACAACGGTAAATTGTTGCCTGTTAAGTCCCGTCGTGGACAATGGCAGAATAGCAATGTCTTTAAGTGAATACCATCTGTTCTCCAAGTCCACCTACAAGTATATCATTTTTAGTAAGACATTACTTTCTGCCATAACCAAACAAATTGTTATTCGCAACAAACAAAACTGACAAACAAACAAAAAATTATGGGAAACTGGACTGTGACTGGGAGAAAAAACAATCACAAATTTTAACCACTAACAAAGAACTGTAAAGTACGTACACAGGGAGCCCGGCTTTAGAATTGTACATGAATAAATAAGTCAATAAGGTACTTTGGGTTTCCTGTGTTGAGATTTGGTAGCTTGATAGCAAATTAATGTAAGTAGCTCGAGAGCAGCTTATAATTCAAATTTAACGTATCAGTGTAACGCACGCCCCAGTAAACTTACTGCTTACTAGGGCGTGCGTTACACTCATACTTTTACGTTAATCTGTTATCAAGTTACTGGTATTACGATCTCAACACAGGAAACCCAAAGCACTTTATTGATTAATTTATTCATGTACAAATCCCAAAGCCGGGCTCCCTGTGGTACGTACAATAATTAATGCTCAAACAGCTAGGTTCATGCAGTTCAAGGACTGGTTCAGTTGTTCCTTTTATCGTTTTAATACCACTGTTGGAAATTGACCCAATTTTGATGTTGTACCATAGCTTGGTATCTTTGAGTCCAAATATGTAATCAAGATATCATTAAACGCAATACTTGCTTTACCCAGATGACCATAATAGGACGGTGGTCCTGATATGGTAGCTTTGATGGTGTATACAGCGCCTGCCTCTGTAGAAACAAGCTCGTCAAGATAAATGTTAAACCCATAATAACCATCTGTCTGATTATCTTCAGTTGGGAAGGTGGAGGAAAGCTGCGTTATTGGTTGAGCACTCTTGTATAAAGCCAGGGTAACGACGTATGTACAACCTTTAGCACCGAAGAGTCTGACACCAGCAAGGAATAGTGGTTTGTTGACTTTGAAGTCAATTGCGTCTGATCGACTAGAATATGCCCAATAATGAAGACCACTGCTTGGGGCTGCAATTGATTTGAACCTTGCATTTGGCACAACAACTTCGTATTTTCCTCTTTTGGCATTGCTAAATGACGCCGAGAGCGGAACTATCTTATTGAAGAACCGAATTAATTCCGTCACTTCATCCAATGTCAGAATACCACTCGGAAGTACATTCTCCGCGAATTTCTTCTGTAACATCAGTGGAAATCTGATAAGCTTGATCACTTCTTCTCCAAGTACTGCTCTCTTATTCTCCATGCTCTCTTCCAAACCTTGTTCTTTGAGTTTATTCAAGGCCCATTTTTCCACTGCTTGGAATAAAACCACTTCATCAATGGACATGGTGTCTCTACCAAGCACTTCGCACAACATTTCCCTTGAAACATTCAGAAATGATTCAGAAGACACAGCTCTTTCAGCATCGCTATCTACCATATCTCAGCACTTCTGTTCAACCTTCTCGTTACGTATCTGTGGTGGATGTAATACGTGGAACACATCTTCTGGTTTAAGCTTATTTTTAATATATTCCTCACATTTCTCCTTCAGGAATGGCAGCATATACCTCTCTGCTAAATAGAGAACTTCCAAAACATTACTTTCGGTTAAGTTGACCTCATCTGAATAGAAGTATCGTAGCATTTCTTGTAGCCCTTCCTTGGTACAGTCTGGTACATCGTTAGTTCGTCCAGTCTCTGCTGATTCCCCGTAGAACATGGCCTCAAAGACAGGACTACTGATAGCCAGAACGTACTTGTGTGCTGGGATTGTGACTTTGTCTCCATTAGCATCTATCACAGACAACTCTACATCACAGAACAAGGACTTGTTGTAGGCGTACAGATGACGCTCTTTGAAGGAAGATAACTTGGTTTGCCAGGCTGAAGGTTCCATTTTACGAAGAAGGTTTCTTCAGTCGTCTCGAGATTGAAATATAGTTCTATGAAGAAAATAAATGAAGAAAATGAATGAAGAAAATAGAGAGAGAGAGAAAGAGAGAAATTGTCTTAAGTAAGCTGAGTATCGTTAACGTAATGTTTACGCTATTCTACTCGAAAGTGAAAGTCAGCCAAGAGTAGATAATTAAGTCTAGTCCCAGTTTTCTTTTTGTTTGGGTCGTTTGGCAATGAAGCGTTAAACACAAACTTATCTCAAAATGTGCTACGATTTTGATTAATGTTTCTTACGGTTTCTGTCGTGTACTAAAATAGAATAATACTTCGTCTTGTACAATATAAAGTGTTTACATCTTTGTAAGCAAAGTCACAAGTTTGGAGGTGGGATAGGGGTTGGATATCAGAGTTAATCTTATATAAATGGAAATTTAGGGGCAGCTCATAGGTATTTGACTATAATGGGCCAATTGACAATTTTCAAGTATACGATAAAAATTTGCATGCATCAGAGTGATGATAATGTTCTCGGTTGGTTTGAGGAGCTTCAATACGCAGCTTTGTTATGTCTGATAATTTGACATGGACCTTTCCTAATGTCACACAGTAGTCAAATTGTCAATGTCTATCATTAAATTTTTTTTATTTATTAATAAAATATAAATTTTTTATGAATTTTTCCAGAAATTTCAATCTACCTTCCGTCAGTTAAACATAACAGCGACGCCTACAATTATTTAGAAAATACACACTACGGCTGTAATTCGAAATCGGCTTCCAGCAGCTATCGCTCATGATCATCTTCTCTGCTGTTTATCAGCTGAGACAAGTGTCCTACTTTTCGCGTTCTTATCGATAACCCATCCAGACTTTCGCCTCAATTCCCTCGTATATGCTTTGTATTCTTGATACATATTTGAGAATTGTCACTGTGTCAGTCACTGAATAATTATGAGTTGGACGCGGGCGTTTCAGAACCCTCGAAAGGCTATGATTGCATTTCAGGCCCGAAGGGTCTTAAATTGGTCTGTAAATGCAAATTGCGCGAGTGATACTCATGAAAGATCAGTCGGAAAGAAAGTGGAAATCATACATTTATGGTCTGAATTAAACATCCAGAGAGTAACATTCCACACTTTAGCAATCCCTCAATCCATCATAGCGATAATTTACTCATTAAACTGCCAGGGAAGCCCAACTACTGGTCTAGTTGTCTTTTGACTATTCAAGGCAAAGAAGCCAGCCAATCAATTAATTGCCAGCTTTAAAACTGATCACTAATGCATTCTCCTCATCCTACCATTACTATATATACACTGAAGCAGAAAAATTCTGCGTCTACAACATATTCTTCGATTGCACGTTACGTCATCGCGGCCATGTTGGTGACATTTTAACAAAAGATCAACCTCGTTCCCAGGGCCCTCTCGGCCCGACTCCAAACAAAATGGCGGTCGTCGGGGAGAAGACCCTGGTAAAGGCTGGTCACGTGAACTAAAATACTCCAAGATTTTTGGAGTATTTGATCACATGGTTTTCGTTTCAAAATGGCGGCCAAACTAGTATTCCAAATCGTCTAAATGTGGGAAAAAAGGCCTTTCTTCGTGTGTATGTTGCTCCCGTTTTAGATTACAAGACAGCTTTTGGATTGCTTGAAGTATGAAAGCTGCAATTTGTGCGAAAGTTCACCAACAACGGTTTTTAAGCCATTTTTTGAGTCGTTTAGAAACTAAAGTGATGTAAACTTACTCCGGGACTTATGGTTTCACTTTCTACTGCTACTGCTACTTCTTCTACTTTTGACTGCTTGGATACTGAGATTCGGAGTTGTTCACTGTCTATCAAGTGACCCGTAGCTTAACTGTTTTTGACCCGTAGCTTAACTGTTATCTTTCTTGGAGTACTTCAAAGATCATAGGTCATGGATTTCATCATGTTGGATGCCTATGGCCAATTGTGTCTTGTTTTTCCCCAGCCATGAGAGAAACTCTTCATTATTCAGGTTGCTTGTGACAGACCTTGGTAGAAATGACAATCTTAATGTGCTCAATGTTCAAGCACAATTCAATATATACTGAATATTGTATATGTAGCCCTAAAACTTTAGAATTTCTGTTGTATTTAAAAAAGGATTCATTGAATAAAAAAGTATGTGCTTCCTTGCAAAACTGTTGTTACTGTCAGTATTTTTTCATGTTTTAGGTAATAGGATGAATAGTGAAACAATATCACAAATTAGCACCCTTCTGTGCACCCCTCTTCAGGCTATCCTTTTTTGGGGTAGACCATAACTTGTAAAAGTTCTTTTTCATGATGATTACTGATTGCAATTACTGTTTGCAATATTGAATTACACTATTAATGAGGATTTCTCATACTTGTATGAGTGGCCAGGTTGGAGAAAAAGAATTACATTTAATTCCAGGGGGTGGGGGGGGGGGGATAAAATAATTAAAGTACAGCTAGCCCATATAAAGACTAGTCTAACCCTTACATGTAAGAATTTCAATGTTTCTAAAATAATCAGGTCACTTGAATAATTAGACAAATGAAAGTTACTAGCTAGTTACTCTCACATCCTTATAACAAATTACTTGCTATCTTGCAGCTGAAGCAATGACTGACTTGCAGTTACCGCAATAAATAAGTTTAGATTAAGGATTTTGAATTAGTGACAATTGTTCTCATAAATTTGTTCTTTCAAACATGATTAGGTTGTTCGTCACTTCTTTCGGCATTGCCAGTTAGCAATGTTGTTAATTTTTTAACAGGTTTTTTAACACCACCAACAGCAATTGGTTACTTCAATACTTTATTTATTTAGAATATTACTGTAATTTATTACAATAAATATACGACTATAGTTTATTACTCTCATATTCATAGAATTATTAAGGCAACAGACAACTTAAAATACTCGTATGTAAACTTCATTGTTCAAGTCTGTCTTTCTTTTATTTCGTTTGAAGATAATCGTGCGCAATTGAGTTTTTCATAACTTTCTTGGGTTGTATTTTTGCACCCTGTACTATGATTATTTCATTTTGTATTATGTGTAGCTTCGAGGTCATATTAAATAAATTCTTTCGAACCTACTTTGTTTCATGGCGGTTTTTAACATCGAACTATTTTAAGTTGTACCAATCATTCAAACCTTGTATGCGCCATTTAGGATATCAGTAGAAGCTGTTGGGTCATTGGTCTTTCTTTTTAAATCATAATTAACATGACTTTTTTAGGATGAAACAATTCACCGAGGAACAAGACGAAATACAGAGAGGAAGTCCGCCATTTTGTACTATAAAGTTTCAACCAATCAAAGTATTTTTTCAGGAGCCAATCAAAACGCTTTTTGTCTTTTGACTCTCTTGGGATTGCTTGCAACCCATCAATATATATGTCTATTGTTTTCAGTCGCAAATCAATAGGGAAACAAAAGACTGTTTCAGTATCATATATATATATATATATCCTCCCAACAAAAGTGAAAAAAGAAGACCAGTAATAGTACTGTAGAATCCAGGAAAGCACAATCTTACTGGTTAAGTTAGCTTTGTAAGTCATCTTTTTTTCTAAAGATCAGTGTCGGAAATTGACCCTTCTTTTCTGATGTGCCATTTTGTGATTTCTCCGACGACATAAATGTAACAACAATCCCGTTAACCTCAACGGTTGGTTTACCATCCTCTCCATGTTAAGTTACTACGTAACGTCACTGGACAGTTACAACTGTTATGACCCACGTACTTTCAAAACAGTTTCCTTAAAATGTAACTCTTGGAGAAGCCTCACTCTTGCTACCTCCTGTTGTTAGTTATTTGATTCAAATGTGTCAATATATCTACTTAAATTATCTTTATTTCATTTAAGACATTATTTGGGCCCGCAGTAATTGGCTTAACGCTGTTGCGGTCACCCTGTCATATGTATCACAGTATTTTTTAGTCATTATATTTCAAGTTTAATATATGGCGAAACTAAAAATTATTAAAAAAATATGCTTTTTACAATAACTTACAAATTTCTCGCACACTGATTGCTTATTTTTTATCAACAGTAAGAGGACAGACAGATAAAGATGACGTCATCGAGCGCGCGCTCTTTCCGTTGGTTGCTTTGATCGCTAAAAATGAGAAGTTTTTATCGTTTTTGTTAATTGTAAAAAGCAAATAGACATCAGTTCTTTAAGTGTCCTCTTAATGACAATAAGTTTCGTCATCAGATTGTCAAAGTAGTATGCGGATCCACACTACTTTGACAATGTGATGACGCAATTTATCGCCAATGAGAGGACAGACAC
The DNA here is from genome assembly GCF_029948245.1 of Actinia tenebrosa. Lineage (NCBI taxonomy): Eukaryota > Metazoa > Cnidaria > Anthozoa > Actiniaria > Actiniidae > Actinia > Actinia tenebrosa. The sequence goes on from NW_028292580.1 coordinate 17,615,723, forward strand.
ATAAAAAAACTGATGTCTATTTGTTAAATTGATGTCAGATAATTTATACACCTATGATGGTGTTTATTTTCCGCTCTAGATAATACCGGTTAGTGCTAAGAGTTATCAATGTATCAAGGCACGATCTACTAGCAGGAAAACTGGTATGAAAAATTAACGCAAGAAAAAACTTGGTGGATCTTTTATTTGCTCGGAACTTTGAAGTTGTTTTTCTATACGAATGCTATCGAACGTAGTGCTGTATTTTCTATATTGCTACAATGTTGTCACTGTTGTCTTCGGAAAAGAAAAAATGGACATTCCCTACCGATGTTTAACGAAAGTTTGGTAACGACCTTTTGGAACTCGATGGGCGGAAATTTTGTTCTCATTCTTACATTCTATTCAACAGTCCTTTGCCCTCGAGTCTCCTACCAATCGTAGTTTAGTCATATACTGAAAGTACTCAGTAGACAACGAGTAAAAGCATTGAAAGCTTCCTTTATTTTCTAATTCTACAATCTTGTTGGATTCTCTGCACCGAGTATGTATCAAAGATATATGTGAAGATATATATGCAGTGTAGATATATGTGTAGATGTGTGTGTAGATATATATGCGGTGTAGATATATATGTGTAGATATATGTGTAGATACACGTATCGGTATATATAATATATATATGTACATGCTATAAACTAGGATAATCAACAAAACTACGAAATAGTGTATATACGAAATAGTGTATATACGAAATAGTTTATATAGTGTATACACTTATTTCAATAAAGCTAGTCACCTGAAAAGCTACAAAGCTGAGACCTGCAAGGATTATGGGTAGATACATTTTACATGTTTCAACCGCTTTAATAACTGTGGACGGATTTTAGATCTTTTACCAGTTACAGTCTCACCTCTTCTGAGCATCCTCAAGCTGCAAATTGTATCAAAAGCTTTACTCGTTTGATATTAAAATTTTCCCATGATCCTCAGTGATCTCAGCTTTCTAGGTTTTTAGGTGACTAGCTTTATTGAAATAAGTGTATACTTGATATTCAACAGTTTACAATATTTTAGGTCCTAATATAATTTTATACATGGAAAGATATTGAGAACTCAAAGTCTACTAAAGTTAAACTCTGTTATACTAATATTTTTATTCTGCAGTTCTATTGAGATTTAGTTCCTGCGCCAAACTTTACAAATCCCCCTCCCCCTCCCCATCCTTTTATTTTGTAGCTATTTCTAATTTTCTCAAACGCTGTGTAATATATTTTATTTTAGGTTAATAGCCATACATGATAACCTCGGTCCTAATTGTCCCCCTTCGTGGCAACAAATGAGCGGGTTCAGATTATATACGGTAACTAGGAATGCTTTTGTAAAAAGAACGAGTACTGGTTTTTATGTTTGTTATTTTGGTTACGCCCTGACGAACGACTGACCGACTAACCAACTGTCTGCTTTCCGATTGGCCGTCTAATAATGTTACTTAATGACTGAGGTTCTGAAACTGACCCACTAACTTCTAGTTTCTCTAGCATTGTCGTCTTACTTTCCAGTTGCCACCTTCAATTTCAAATTCCAGTGTTGGGAATTGACCCCATTCTGTTGACGTCTGATTTTCTGATTTCTTATAACTACAGTTATGATACGTAATCACAATATCTTCAAATGCAATGGTAGTTTCACCCTTAAAACCAGAATAGGAGCAGGGTCCTGATATGGTAGCTTCAATAGTGTACAAGACATCTGGGTCTAGAGGAACAGGCTTGTGAGGAATGGTAAATCCATAATAACCATCTTTCTCCTCATCTTCAGTTGAAAAGGGGGAGGAAATATGCTTTATTGGTCGAGCACTTTTGTATAAAGCCAGGTTAACGTGGTAAGTAGAGCCTTCATCACCGAAGAGCCTGACACCGGCAAGGGAGAGTGGTTTGTTAACCTTGAAGGAAATTGCATCCGACTTACCGTTAAGGTATGACCAACGGCCACCTCCAGGCTTTCTTATCTTAGCGAACCGTGTATTTGGTATAATAACTTTAGCTTTATAACTCCCTTTTCTGTTATTGCTAACTGAGCGTTTTAAGGGGCATAACCCACTAAATGTCTGAACCAATTCAGTTGTCGTATCCTTGAAGATTTCCACCTTCTCTGCAACTTTTTCTGTGACATCAGTGGAAATCGAATAAGTTTGATCACTTCTTCCCCAAGTACTCAGTGCTCTCTTATTCTCCATGCTCTCTTCCAAACCTTCTTCTTTAAGTTTATTCAAGGCCCATTTTTCCACTGCTTGTAATAAAACCACTTTATCAATGGACATGGTGTCTCTACCAAGCACTTTGCCCAACATTTCCTTTGAAACATTGAGAAATGATTCAGAAGACACAGCTCTTTCAGCATCGCTATCCACCATATCCCAGCACTTCTGTTCAACTTTCTCGTTACGTACATGTGGTAAAACGTGGAACACTTCTTCTGGTTTAAGCTCCTTTTCAAGATATGCCTCACATTTCTCCTTCAGTAATGGCAACATATACCTCTCTGCCAGACAGAGCACTTGCAAAACATTACTTCCGGTTAAGTTGACCTCATCTGAATAGACGTATAGAAGCATTTCTTGTAGTCCTTCCTTGGTACAGTCTGGTAGATCGATAGTTCGTCCAGTCTCTGCTGATTCCCCGTAGAACATGGCCTCAAAGACAGGACTACTGATAGCCAGGATGTACTTGTGTGCTGGAATAGGGACTTTGTCTCCATTAGCATCCATCACAGAAAACTCTACATCACAGAACAAGGACTTGTTGTAGGCGTACAGATGACGTTCTTTGAAGGAAGATAACTTGGTTTGCCAGGCTGAAGCTTCCATTTTGCAGAGGTTTCTTTAATCGTCTTTTTATCCCCAATCTGAGTCTATAAAGAGTAAAAACAGGAACAAATGTCGGTGTTACTAAGCGCGACTCGGTTCTTTCTCCACATAGTGAAAGTTCCATGGAAACTGCAGAAGAGATAGTAAACAAAGCAAGAATCTAGTCCCAGTCTACTAACTGTCAATCAATCAAGCTATCAATGAACTTTATTTGAATTTGAACTTTGAATAGCAACTACGTGCTAATGTCTCCGAATAAATTCATAGATGTTAATATCTTTGTAAGGATCACCTATATATGTAACTTAACAAGGTACCATTGCTGCTAAATGCTTTTATCATAAAAACTCTAGCATTTGTGGGCATCAGTCTTGAACGTCTTCAACTGGGCCAATGTGGGCAAACTTTATAAGTGTATATATTACTTTCACTTTCATTTATTGGCGCAAAAATTAGTAGAATTTACATGATATTCTGTTATATTATTGTGTTATGCTACTTTATTTTTCGTACGTTCTAGGTCTTTGTAAATACAACAGTAAATTGGTTCCGTTCAAATTAGTGTACCCTTCTAATATTCCACAATTTGGTCCATTAATAATGAGATTGGAGAGTCTGCGCATGTTCGAGCTTTATACGGAAATAAGTCGTAAAAGTGTTGGCGTTGCAAATCCCGGTAACAAAAGCGTGCTAAAATTCTATATTTTCTATTTGTTAGAAAATATTGAAGTTATTTTTCAAGCAAACTTGTTGAATTTTTTCATTTTATTGATGAAATAGAGTTACTGTGGTCTTCAGAAACGCAACTGATTGACATTCCCCCTTTCCGTACTTTCTTAGTTCCAGAGGTTCTCTCATAAAATATTTTGTAAATGAGAAGCAGTCAGGATTGAGAACCTCTTTAATCCAAGCTACCTTTCCAAGGTTCAACGGAAGCTTGCTAAGGACCAATCAATGCATGGGAATGTGGATATGACTGAATAAAATATGGGAAAGTAAATGGCTTATTTAACTTTAACATTTTTATTCTCATATCAAGTTTTGCTCCATACATAATTCCATATTTGGATTGCGGGTCTTTACCCTGAGGACAAAGATGGCGAACACTCGTGTTCGTCGGCTGGCGAAACGGCTGAGAGACATTAATGAGCTTGGCGAAGACGAAAAACAAGAAAAAACTACAAAAAATACAAAAAAAAAAAAAAAAAAAAACAAGCTTCTCCCCAGTCCCTTTTTTTAAGACCGAGAAAGAGAACTTTGACACTCATTGTTTGATATGCATCCTCACATTTTATCCCACAGTCCTTTGCTCCATAACGTGGCTACCAATATTAATCGTTATTTAGTCAAATACAGAGTACTCAGTAGACCACACTGAGTATGTATGTATGCGTAGAAATATACTAAACGGTATAGACTGCAACAAAGCTACGAAATCTTAGTACCATAGACCCTTGAAATCATGATTTTAAATAAATTAGGTCCAAGCAGGTTTTTATACATGAAAGATATTGAGAGCCTAAAGTCTAAACTGAATTTCGATCCTTTAATACTATATTTTTATTGTTTTATTGATATCCAATAGTTCCTGCCTGAAACGGTTGGCTTTGACGATATCAGATACGATATCAATTTTTTTAGAATGACATCGTTCAAAATACCAAAAACCTTTTGAAGATTTCAAAGGCTGTAGGAATTATTAGCACAAATTGGAAACCCGTTACAATACCCCCCTCTCTACCCACCTGCAGATCTAATTCCCTAGTGCATACTAATTGTTGCTAAAATTATTCTTATCTGTTTTTGGATAAAATATACAAGATATATATATATTTGCAATAATGAATACAATAATTAATTATAACCCATGTGATAGAAAGTCCAATACAATAGAGTGCACGCCATATATCCGTGATACGATTTCTTGCTATATATGTAACTCTTAATTGTATTTAGTTGTGGACTATATTTAGCTGTCACTGCAAATAGCTAAGAATTCACCCCGGCATGAGCCAAACAAAGACCCGTAAAGGTATTTACTTTTGTTTCTAAGTGTTCTTGGCTAGTAATATACACTTTTTCGTTCAAAATACCTGAGATTACTAGACAATATATCTAAGAACTAAAAGACCAACCAAACCCAAGTATCTATCGTAATGCCTTCTCGCTTTTAAAAAGCTTAAAATGATTAACTGGCACAATAGATGCCGTTGATGACAAAAGCAGAAAGTGTCAGTATTTCTTATCATGGTCTTCTGAATAACAACGAGGGGTATTGGCCTTCCTGTGAAGATGTACGACAGGTTGGTACCCTTGAGTCCAGATACGTAATGACCATATCTTCAAATGCAATAGTAGTTTTACCCTGCTTCCCATGATAGAAATTTGGACCTGATATGGTAGCTTCGATAGTGTAGACGACATCTGGGTCCAAAGGAACAGGCTCATCAAGAAGAATGGTAAATCCATAATAACCATCTGTCTCCTCATCTTCAGTTGGGAAGGTGGAGGAAATCTGTGTTATTTTTTCGTATGTAAATCCTTTAGCACCGAAGAGTCCGCTGACACCATCCCCCGTCTCCTCATCTTCAGTTGGTAAGGCGGAGGAAATCTCTGTTATTTTTTGATCACTCTTATATAAAGCCAGGGTAACGTCGTATGTAGAACCTTTAGCACCGAAGAGTCTAACACCAACGAGGGAGAGGGGGTTGTTGACCTTGAAATCTATTGCTTCCGGAACACCGAAGCATTGCGAAGGGGCATCACAAGGCTTTATTATCGAATCGAACCTTATTTTTGGTAAAAAGACTTGCGATTTTCCTCTTTTCGCATTGCTGAATGAACGCGATCGCGGAACTGTTCCATTAAAAAACTGAGTCAATTCAGTCTCTTCATCCGTTTTCAGAATCCCACTCGGAAGAACCTTCTCTGCAAACTCCTTCTGTGACATCAGTGGAAATCGAATAAGTTTGATCACTTCTTCCCCAAGTACTGCTCTCTTATTCTCCATGCTCTCTTCCAAACCTTGTTCTTTGAGTTTATTCAAGGCCCATTTTTCCACTGCTTGGAATAAAACCACTTCATCAATGGACATGGTGTCTCTACCAAGCACTTTGCACAGCATTTCCTTTGAAACATTCAGAAATGACTCGGAAGACACAGCTCTTTCAGCATCGCTATCCACCATATCCCAGCACTTCTGTTCAACTTTCTCGTTACGTATCTGTGGTAATACGTGGAACACTTCTTCTGGTTTAAGCTCCTTTTGAAGATGTTCCTCACATTTCTCCTTCAGGAATGGCAACATATACTTCTCTGCTAAATAGAGAACATCCAAAACCTTACTTCCAGTTAAGTTGACCTCGTCTGAATAGAAGTATCGTAGCATTTCTTGTAGCCCTTCCTTGGTACAGTCTGGTAGATCGATAGTTCGTCCAGTCTCTGCTGATTCCCCGTAGAACATGGCCTCAAAGACAGGACTACTGATAGCCAGAACGTACTTGTGTGCTGGGATTGTGACTTTGTCTCCATTAGCATCTATCACAGACAACTCTACATCACAGAACGAGGAATTGTTGTAGGCGTACAGATGACGTTCTTTGAAGGAAGATAACTTGGTTTGCCAGTCTGAAGGTTCCATTTTACAGATGTTTCTTAAGTCGTCTTGAGATCCCAATCTATTCAGAGTGACAACACAGGAAAAACCTGAAAGTCGCTGTAACTTTCGCGCAATTCCGTTCTTTCTCCAAAATGAAAGTGAAAGTTACAGGCAAAACAATTGCAAAAACTTGATTGCTACCATTCGTTGTTTAGTAATAATAATAATACTTTATTATTTAATGCATACTGAGATTTTTTCACGCGTGACAAATCGTTTCGCTTCTCTGATTGGCTAAAAAAAGTCGCGAATTTTCTTTCACACAGGGAAATTTGATAAGAAAATCACAGTATGCATGAAATAATAAAGTATTATTATTATTACTAAACAACGAATGGTAGCAATCAAGTTTTTGCAATCTGTTTTGCCTGTAACTTTCACTTTCATTTTGGAGAAAGAACGGAATTGCGAAATATCACTATTTATGATTTAAATAGTGATATTTTTACATGTAGCTTTTAAACTTTTAGCTTTTCGAAGAGAATTTTTTAAATAGAGCAGTTTAGAGCAGAAACTTTGCGAGTCAGGAAGTCCTTGCGAGTTGCGAGTATCATTTCCCCCCTACATACATACCAATCAACTCATGCATATACATATAAATCACACATACCAGTGATAAATAAATAATTAATTCCGTCAAGTCAATTCTTTCTAGGCTTCAATATGTAAATGTTTTGTCATTGTTGCTAATTCAAATATATGTATAGTTTCTAATGAAGCCCGACCTTGCCATTGTAAACGCTTCACATGATATAATACATCGTACAACCGGAAATGTGCCAGATGTGGAGTTTTTGTGGAACACAAAAACCCATAAAACGAGTTTCAAGCTTTTTCCTAAATTCCTTCTGAGCTGAAAATATTTAAAAACGAAGGATCCGCATGTAAAATTGTCATATATATATAGAAGTTATGCAAAGAAATGAAATTTAAAGCAAGGATTTCAGCGTTAAAGGCGCGGTTACACGGAGCAATTTTCTCTGCAACTTGTCTCGCAACGGCGTTACAACCAGTCCACACTGGTAAAAACTGACTGATATTCCGTAGAAATGATACCGTTTGTTTACGGTTGTAGTGTATTCATTTTGGTCAAAATTTTGAAATGCAAAACAAGTTAGCCGTTTTATGATCAAATGATGACACCAGCTTGTTCTGTAACTGTGACGTAATAAGCAAAATGCACCGTTTTTTATTCTTTAATTGTAAATAAATTTCTATTGAAACCATGACACAAATTTTTGGTTTGTGGTTAAACTGTTACGAAGTACTGCTCACTTACGTCTTGTCACAAATCCAAACTCGCAACTCGCAACTGCTTGCCTCGAATTCTACCAACATCCAGATAAAAATAAAGATAAGAGACTATAAATAGATGTAAAAATATAAAGAATAGATATAATAACGTCATCAATAATCAAAAAATAAGTCTGTCTAAATAGCTAGGTAGGTCTTTAGGTTATTCTTAAAAATGCCTATGGAGTTACTGTTTCTTATATCAAGCGGAATACTTTTCCAAAGTCTAGGTGCGTAGACTGAAAAAGTACGTAAACCATACGATTTATTAAGAAATATCTTCTAATACGGGATATAGATCTAAGATGATAACAAGCTAACTTGCACAGTCCAATGATGTTTCTAAGCAAAAAGTGTTATCAAAGACAACTCCAATGTTCCTAACACAGCCTTCTGCGCAGCCGCTGTGAGGCGCTTTCGGTTCCCCAGGCTTTCTTGGACTTCCGGTATAAGAGCGCAATGTTTCAAAGCCTTGCCAAAATAAAAACATGTTTCCGATAACTTAATTTTTATTTTGGTCAGAAGTAAACCCAGAACTCTGTTTTGAAGCAAGATTTTCACTAATTATATTAATTCACTTTAGAAACATTGCGCATGCGCCAAAAAATGGATTATGCCTGAGCCCTTGTCTTCCCCACAGGCCAGAAGAAACGCAGGCTCTGGGTACGAGATTAAAAAACAATGCTACAAATATAAAAAATTTAAAGTTTCCTTTATTTTCTAAATCTACAATCTTGGATTCACTGCACTGAGTATGTATGTAGATATATATGTAGATATATATACATGGTATATACTAGGATAATCAACAAAACTACCAAATCTATAAAACATAGATCCTTGAAATTCAACTTTACAATAATTTATGTCCAAATAGAATACAGCTTTTCGAAAAATGTTGAATACTGAATAGTGCATTCCAAGACTAAAGGGCATTGTGGGTCTCGTTAATTTGAAATAAAAAGTAAATATACAGCAATTAACTCTCTACATTTAGTTAGTGTATTGTTTCAGATGGAATACACTAAAAATAGAATAAATAATTATTATTAATCCTACACTAGACAATGTCACTATGACCCACAATGCACTTCGGTCTTGGAATGCAGTATTCAGTATGCAGTATTCAACCTTTTTTGAAATAGCTGTACACGGAAAGATACTGAGAACAGAGTCTAAAAATTAAATCTTGTATTAATCATATTCAATTCTGTATAGCTTTCGCACGGAATATGTATATAGTATTGTTGGATCAAAAAATTTTTTGCTTTTTAATTCTACTTTTAATCACACCCTAAAATGTCATATTTCATCTCTGATCTCACAGTAAGTATAAACCTATTGTTTATACGCAACAAATTATGTTCTACATTCGAGGAATCCGTTTTCTTCCACATCAAGGGTAATAATGGTCATATATGACATTTTAGGGCAAGCAGTCTATTTAACAAGTCTGAATTCGTGAGGTGTGCTACACAACACATGCAAATAATGCATGTCTAACAAAGCATAAAAAATCCTAATAACCTAGGCCTTGTATTTTTTTCCTCATTTTCTCTAAAAAGGGGAGACCCTAGCACCCTTGCCCGGTGGCCTGCATAGCGGCCCTCTGTAGGGGAAATGTCCAGTAGACCACGTGTCCAAAGTGTACTTGTTATATAGAGTGGTTTTCCTCAGACCGTGAAACAGTTTCTAGTATTTATGATAGTCGTAAAGGGCTTGGAAGGTGTAACAGACTTACATTTAATGTTATCTTTACGATACAGTACTCCGGAATATTCAACTTTTTCCTTAATAATTTTTTTTTCCAGCTTAAATCACGCCCTCTTGCTTCAAAAATTCCCAAAGCTAAATTAAAGAAATATATTCTAAATGTATGATTGAAAGATTCAGTAATTTTCTTCGGAAAGTCAGGAAATGAAGCGTTGGAGTTTGATGTGTAAGAGAAGCGGCCATCATGAAACCTAATTTGCATATGTGAATATTCCGAAGCATGGCTATTGTGCTGTACGTTTGAAATCCCTTTAAGTTTCTGCAATTTCACGGTCTGAGAAGAACCTCTGTGTTACCAAAGAATTGCGAACTGATCTATTGCTTAATAGTCCCTTTCACAGTTCCCTGCGCCATCTTGAAAGTTGAACGTTGATGTCTCTATTCACTGTCTAATAAATCGGTTCACTTTCAAATTTGAACCTTGCAACCTGGACTGAATGCTTTGTGTTTCACCAGTGAACTGATGTGTGGAAAATGGTGAATCATTGTAAGCTCACCGTTCGTCTCGCTTCGATGAAAAGGCATGGTTACCTTTCAAGATGGCGCAGGGAACTGTGAAGGAGACTATTGGTTACTTTACGGTTTGGGAGGTATCGTCAAATTCAACTAAATTGTTATATATAGCGATTTCACTAGGCCCGTAAGAATATTACATGTCTAATAATTCCATTTTTTTCTTTTGTCTTCGTTGACAGTTAGTCACTAATCCTACAACTCTGTTTCATGGGCCAAGTAAAAATCATTCTTGTACGGTGCATTTACTAAATGGTTTTGAGTAAAGAAATGTGACTGTGCTATAAAACCTTTGCACCATCACGTGACGGCAGCCATGTTTGATGACAGGAACAATACAATGGTTTTACATGAGAAAGAATTCAATTCCCAAGAGCAAAGGGATTTTATTCTTCTACCATCCAACCACAATCAGTCCAAGCTGTATTATGGGCGTCGGCATGTGATGGTGCAAAGCCTCTTTATTGATGTATATCAGTAAAAGAAGTTCTAATGGTAGGGTATAATCACGTATACTGATTATCGATGTGCGTTGAAGTACGGGTTGATGAACGAGAATCCTCGGAATTGTGCTTGGTCCATGGATTGCAACAGATCCTTGTCTGTTGGCGTGAATTTTGGAGCCTCCATGGTAAAGTCGGGATCAAAGTTACTAGTATCCTTTGGGTCTTTCTGCGGTGAGAAAACAAATATACAAATTAATAAATGAAAAATGGTCAATAGCGATAGAAGATTCTCCATTTGATAAATAGCTCATGACGGGCAGTGTTTGCAAGTCATTCAATTCCATGAGATTCATTAAGCTGATTAATACCAATGAATAGAATACTCTATTAGATAGCACATGTCGTACAGTTTTTGTCTCGCCCTGTCATATTAGGTTAGTAATGAGATTCATTCAGCTGATTGATACTGAGCAATAGAATACTCTCTGGATGATAGCAAATGAAGGGCAGTGTTTGCCTACATTGTAGGCTGGTATTGAGATTCATTCAGCTGATTGATACCAAGCAATAGAATACTGTTTGGTTGATAGCACTTGATTGGCAGTGTTTGCATGTCATTGCATTCTGCTAATGGGATTCACGACCGAGTGTATTCAGCAACATTCTCCTGCTCAAACAATATCATCTGTTTGATGACTGCATGGAGCAAGGTTAAGATATCATTCTCACACTTACCACTTTAGGCTTGAAAGGAGGTTCTATCTGTCTTGCTTCGAGTTTCGTCCAATTAATTGTCCTGAAGAACTTATGTCCCCTGATGTTGGGATTGGTGCCATGTCTATATCCAAGTCTTTCAATTGGAGTTCTTTCAAACAACTAAAATAGAAATGGTACCGTGTGTGAGTAGAGTCTCTTGTTGGATCTCTCCTGTACTTCGAGGGGTTTTCTCCGGGTTCTCCGATTTTCCTCCCTCTGAAAAAATCAACTCCTAAATTCTTAATGGAGTCTAGATGAAGAAGATTCACTCTGGGGACCGCTGTTAATTCTACGGCATTTGTTAATCTTAACATTTATTTTATTTTTATAAACGAAATATAGGTACAAGGCGAATTTGTCTCATTCCAAATGAAAAACTGTGGAGGGGGTGGGGTGGGATGAGAATTGTAATCATGGTGAGAACTAAACCTCTTAACCATATTAAGCACGAAACTATTGTATGGAAAGGGGAAGGCTCTTCTGGACAGCAAACAAACCTTAGAACGCTTCGTAGCTTGAAACCGAGAGTAGGTTAAATTGACCATTTCCGAGGTAAGGAAAAAAACCGGGTCGATTGTGGGGACCTGCATTGTGGGGACTGTTTTAGGGGACATATTCCAAGATGGCGTCAATTTGTTCCCCTAGGCAGTCCCACAATGCACCACAAGAACAACTACTTCCCTTCAACCACCTCGGAATTATAGCGAATTAGGCACACAATCGTAATTCTAAAACGTTTTTGGGTATGACATAAGTAATCCAGACAAAGTTATTTTAAATAAGGAAAGTCCGAATTCTTACGCCACTCAGTACCTTTCACGTGATTATGTCCAGCAAAAGGACCACACAGTGCTTTCAGTCACGTTACAAGGCAGCCATATTGGTCTACCAAACGATAGAAACTTTCTGCATAGTTTTTGCACAAAAATAGAGTTCAATTCCCGGAGGATTGGTATTGGTTTGGTACTCCAACATGGCCGCTGTGATGTCACTTGAAAACTCCCTGTTGGGAAATCACGGTGTTTACGTGGGCTTAAAATACACTCGAATATCAATTAAATGGAAGTGTTACCTGAACTAGAATCGATACAGCATCATCAGATATCCATTTGGGATAATGGACCTTATCACGACAAATAGAATCGAACAGGTCTTCTTCGTCTTCTCCGGCAAATGGAGACTAAAGGGAAAAACCAGAGAGTAAAGTGAATTAGATATTTTCTTGCGTTCCGGTATCCTAAAAATCGTGCGTTTTGATTGGCTAAGTAAGCGGGAGCTATTTTCTATTATTTCTCAATTGACACGGTTTTCTTTGTTATTCACAAGGCTTTATTTTTGTTATAACCCTCATTATAAATGCGAGGTCAAATATAGTTCGTTATTAACCCGGTTAATAACTATATATAGACTTTGCATTTATAATGAGCAACATCTAATAGAAAACCTTCTCAATTGATAAATAAAATACTTAATTACCTTGAACGTCAACAATAAGCCTATACATCCCTCGGGCCTGCGGCCCTCGGGATGTATATGGCTTATTGCCTCCGTTCTCGGTAATTAACTCTTACTTTCTGCCGGCGGTCCGTTATCACCGCTGTTGTAAGGCTTATGTCATCCGCACGCATGGGAAAACGGTTGTTCAACAGCAAAATAAATTGCCAAACAAGTAAAAAAGTTTAAAAAAAAGTTATTTACCGGCCTTAAGGTCGGTTCGGATAGGGAAAAACTGTGACCTCGGTCTTAAAAACGGACCGACGCATATCACGATCTCGGACACATGCAGTTTTTTCCTATCCGTACCGACATTAGGCTGATAAATAACTTATAGTTTAAATAAGAACTTTTTTTATAATGTTAGTAAAATCTTGAGGAAGGTTTACCTGTCCTATCAACATTTCATAAAGAAGAACAGCAAATGACCACCAGTCCACCGAGGAATCATATTTCCAGTTTTTCAGGATCTGTTTGAAAGATGAAGTGAAATAAATATAACGAAAGCAAACAAACAAAGAAGCAGGAAGTCGAACAACATTTAAGCAATTGTAAATGTGGAAATGCAGGAAGGGTGCATGCGCCACTATAATGCTCCGTCTCTCACCAAGGCGACCCCGGTTCCATTTCCGAGCAGAGCAGAGCAGAGCAGAGCAGAGCAGAGCAGAGCAGAGCACTGGAATACAGGAATCTTAGTACTAACGGATGTATACCTCTGGTGCGATGTAGTCAGGTGTTCCGCAAAATGTCGAGGCTTTCTTTCCATCTAGAACATTCTCTTTGCACATTCCAAAATCTGCTAGTTTGATGTGTCCTTCACTGTCCAACAAGATGTTGTCTAGCTTCAAGTCACTAAAATGAGATGAAAACAAAAGTCTTTTTGATGATGATGTTGGCGATTATTAACTAAAGATGCTTTCGTGCTTGGAATCAAACACGGGTGGCATAGCGGCGACAGAGCTCTATTCCACCAATGCGACCCGGGTTCGATACCCGGACTCAGTGTTGTACGTAAGTAAAGTTTCTCGTTGGTCCTCCTGTGCTTCAAGGGGTTTTCTCCTAAATCCCAATTCCATCATGAAGCGAGGACCACATACAGGACTGGTATTTAGCCACTGCATATCAAGTTCTACGACCACCCAAGAACAAGATTAAGGACTATTAAAAATGTAAGTATTTGTTTGTCATCAATATTTAAAAAAAATCCAGGCGGGATGATGGTGTTGTATTTAGAGATGATGACACTGCAGTCTATACTGACAAACTTAGAAAATAACGGTTTTGAATGCGGCTATCTGGGTTGCTATTGGGGGGCAAGGTTGGGGTAGTGGTAAAACGTTCGAAAATATGCATCAGATAGTTACCGGTAAACAACGCCAAGTTCGTGTAGGAACTCCAAACCACAAACAATTTCTGCAGCATAAAACCTGTAAGAAAAAAAGAAAATTATCAAGTAAGGTACGAACACACGGAGCCATTTTCTCTGCAACTTGTCTCTTTCCTAACAGCATTGCGACACAAGTTGCAAGAGTGTCTACACGATGCAATGGAGACGCATTCGTTGCGAAAAGTAGAAACGAATTCTACTTTTGGCAACAATTACTACAAACTTATCTCGCAGCATTTGTTTCATTTTTAATTCGGCGCTGTAGTTTACACGCTGCAATACTCCATGCAAATGGTGTCGCAACCGACGCAAAACAAGTTGCAGAGAAAATTGCTCCGCGTAATCGCGCCTTTTGGACGCAATTCTTGTAGTGCATGTTACATCATAGCCTGTATGTTGTTTGACAATAACCAAGCATTCCTCATTAGCTTCTATCGTTAGATCAACCAACATGACCGCTGTTCAGTGGTTATCAATACCTCGAGGGATTTTGAGTCATGATTGTGGTTGCAACACGAGAATTATATGTTAGCCGAAGTGAAACTAAGACTAGTAGATTGTGTTCTCTGTAGAGAAATTTAAGGGTCTGATTGTTGAAGAAATTGAAAACGAGTGCACGTAGCGTGTGCAGTTATAAAGCGCGAGGGAATTGGCAGAACGCGAGATAATGCCCTGGCAAAACGAGGAAACATGTTTACCGCGCGCATGTTTCCTCGATGTTTCCCAGTTTAGCCACAAGCGAAACATTGCTGCGTGCAACAAATTTTGCTTCCAAGACGCAAAAAATGTTTTTGCAGTGCGGTAGAAACATTTCATGTTTCCAAGATGCATGGAAATATTGTTTCCCGATGTTTCCTGACAGTTTTGTCACCTTAGGAAACATTTCAGTAGGGAAACATGTTTCCTCGTTTAGCCAGGGCCTAAGTGTTTGGTAAAAAAACGACGTGTAGCAGAGTTCTTCTCAATCCTTGAGTGTTCTAGGAATCCCCAAGTGCTTTATGACTTCACGACACAAAACACTAACCATTCTTTTGATTTCTTTCATAAAATAAAAAGTAGAATAACCGTTATCTTGGACACGAAGGACGAAACAGAAAGCGCTAGGTGTGCTGTGTGTTCCCATAATGCACGTTCTCCCAACCAATCAGAAAACGAGATTGATATAATAGTTATTTTATAACAGATTATTACAGCACACGGAATCGGTCAATACCTCGATCTCCTTTCGTCGAATTTCCCAGAAGATTGAATGTGGAACATAAGATCACCACCATTAAGGTACTCCATTACAAAGAACAAATGATCCTGAAGAAAACACAGAATGTCATTAGGATTATCACAATTTCATTTCTGCGCGTTGACTGAAACAACAGTCGCGGCAGGGGAATCGACCATACCACTGCCGCCAATCAAATAATTTTTTAGAGTACATAAAGATACATGGGGAATTAGTCTCCCCAACAGCCGCTTTCAGTGTCGTCACGCAACGCTTTTTCTCCCCCGAGTAGTCAGGGGAGAAAGCGTTGCGTGACGACACTGAGTACTCGGGGGAGAAGAAGCGTTGCGTGACGGCACTGAAAGCGGCTGTGGGGGAGACTAATGGGGACCATGAAGAGGAATATCGGAAACTACTCTATCGATTTACTAGTCATTGAATAACAGAGGATATTTGACGATTTCCATGTCTCGACCAGCGCGTAGTAAATAAAAACAGTGGTAATGGTCAAGGGCAAGATTAAAATATGAAAGGATGTATTAATATAGAGGTTAAACAAACAAAAAGCCGTGTAGAAGGTGAGAAGAAATGCAGTTTTACTCAGCCCGAGTAAAAGACTGGGTTGAGTTGGATTCGCAGTGTAAGTTGGGACTGTTTTTGTTGACGAAATAGAGGCCATCTTGGAAATGTGTCCCCTCTGCAAAACAGCCCAGCAATACATTACAATGCCAACTTGATCCTGTCTTTTACTCGACATCTAATTCGCTAATAGAAATTCATTGAGTTATGATATGTAATAATAATGTGATTAACAGTGAATTCCACTGAGTGGCTCTTCTTCCACTGGATTCCAATTGGAATTTAGGAGTTGATTTTTGCGGAGGGAGGAAAGCCGGAGAACCCGGAAAACCCTCGAAGCACAGGAGAGAACCAACTAGCAACTGAACTCACATACAACCGCGACCCGGGTTGCATTGGTGAGAGGCGAGCGCTCTCACCGCTACGCCACCCATGCTTCCCTGTAGTCAGTAAGGTGCAATGTACTTACTATCGACTGGAATGCTGAGTGCATGTGAGTTAAGAAAGGATGTCTTGTCGCTAAGGCCAACACTCGACGTTCAACTAACGTACACTCGACGTCATCATCTTCAAGGACGACATCTTTTTTGAGCGCTTTGATGGCGAAATACTTGTTTGCTCCTTTCAATTCGCACAGGAGAACCTGTAGAATTAAAACAGAAGTTAAGGGATGGAACATTAGATAATGTTCATCGGGCGGGTTTCAGGGTCTGATCATCCCAAGCAGTTAGCGGTAAACCTGATGCTAAAGGTCTCCATTCCCAGCTCAGTCCCGGGCGGGGTTTCAATTCACCTTTTCGGCGCTAGCTTGGATTGTGTTGCGGTCACCAAAAAGTTCGGACATTGTTCCGATACAAATTCACTGACTTTAAAGAGAAAATTTAGGTACAGATTTCTTTAGTTAGCTCTCTTAACAGCAGTAAGAAAAGCTTCAATCAAGCTAGAAAAATGATCTTTACTTGTATTTAGAAAACTAACTAAACGAACCAAGTAAATAGTTCATTTAAAGTCAGTACATTTGTACGAAAATTCAAGAATGATGTCCGAACTTTTTGGTGACAGTAACACAATCTAAAACAATTTATACTCCGTGACGGCTAGCGCCGTAAAGGTGAATTGAAAAGTGCATAGAGAGGTTCTCACCTTCCCAAAGCTTCCTTTTCCAAGAACTTTCAATAAATTAAAATCATCTATGTGACATTGTTTCAGATTAAATTTGGATTTGTCTTCCACGTTAGCTCTCGGTGAGACAGCGTCCCACAGCGCTTCATAAATGTCAGCCGAGTCTTCTTCATCTTCGTCGTCGATTGACTGTGACGCTAGCGACTGTGCAAGAGCCATTTCTTGTTGTGCATTGCTAATTTTTTTCTTTCTAACTGCCGCCTTTAGGAAAGACAAGAGAATAATCATTAATTTTTTTAACAGTGGCTCTTTTTCAATTAATCTATAGACCGTTTTCTCAAGGTTGCGTGCACATCCAACTTGACGGGCCATAAAACTGAAAAACGCAAATTCAGTAAAATTGAGAAGCCAGTTTTATATTTAAAGAGGAGAATAGTCGACTTCATGAATTCTTATAGAAATTTTTTTCATAGCAATGCATGATAATACTCGTGTTCTGGTATCGTGGCCCGCCAAGTTCCTTACATTTGGATGCGCACGCAACCTTGAGGAAACGGTCTATTTACAGTCGTTTTAAATATGGCACGCGCGGAAACGTACGATTAACCGTCGTGATACGATGTGGCCACCTCATAAAGGTTCTGCTGTATTGGCTGTAGTATTCTAGTGTTCTACTATCCATTAGAAAATAACTTTTTTAAATCTCGCGTTGATTGGTTGGGAGCGCGGTCTATATGAAAACACACGACATGCGCGCATTTTTAGTTCCGTCTTTCCTATCTAAAATAACAGTCATTGTAATTTGTATTTTATAAACGAAATAAAAAACTTGCTTGCTGTGCTGTGTGGAGTTATAAAGCACTTGGGGATTGGCGGAAAGCTCGAGAAGTGTCGAAAAGCATAGCGGAGTGCTTTTCTTTACAATTCTCTCATGTTCTGCCAGTCCCCGCGTGCTTTATAGTGCAGTTTTCGTATGACTGTGAAAAGCTCAGTGCCGTAAGCGTGACGTGCCGTGACCATGATGCTTTCTAGAATCTTACTTGGCTGATTTTTTTCACGCGCAATGTGATTGGTCTGGCATTGCCGTGACCTTGTCGTGACCGTTTCCGCGCCGTGTTTATGCCGTGTTCCGGGTATTTGATTGGATGGAGAGTAAATTCTCGTGCAATATGATTGGTCTAGCGTATCCCTTGCCGTGTCATGGCCGTGTTCGTGCAGTGAATTTTTGACAGTCATACGAAAACTGCACTAACTGCACACAGCACGCGCGCGTTTTCTATTTCTAAAGTATAGCTCACCTTTGCTTCTTGGACAGCTTCTGATAGCTCCTTTTGATTAACCCCACATAGATTGGGAACATGTTTACGACATTTGTGGTGAATGTTCATATTACATGCTGAGAATATCAAAAGGAAATGACATTATTAGAAGTGATAACAACCAGGGAGAAGTAATAACCCTGCAATAACTTGTCAAAAAAAAAAAAAAAAAAAAAAAAACTCGTTATCGCTTATCACCACCGCAATTACAGCAGTGGTGCAGCTCAACGAGGTCAAACTGTAAGCATGTGAAAGGCACCTCTGGCAGCCGCTATACAGTCCATGTATGACCCCGGAGCACAGCCTTAACCAGTTTGAATTAGTTAGGGTTGATTTGAGAGGAGGGAGGAAAAACCGGAGGACCGGAAAAACCCTTGGAGTCAGAAAAAGAATCAATCAACTCAGCTCATATGGGGTGACTGGGATTCGAACCCTGGACCTCAGAGCTGAGAGGTGAGCGTTTTACCACCATGCCATCCTGACTCCTTTTCTGGGAGGACGTGTGATGTGTGTTGTGGTGGGGGTGGGGGTCGGGGCAGGGACAATATCTTGAGGGAGAATAGACCAATCCTGAATTCGCTTGACTGACCAGGAAACAATGGTTTGAAGGACTCGATTATTTTGTTCATCAAGTTCAACCTCGACATGAAGCCATTGTTTTGTGACCAGTCAAGCAAATTCGGGATAGGTCTATTAAAGACTGAATTAAAAATTTTAATCCTCTAAAATCTTTGAGTCAGTCCAAAATTTCCTTCAAGATATTGTCTCTTTTATTTCAGTTCTTTGATTGACAGTCGTTGAAAATTAATGTTAGTCGGGAAGCAAGACATCAAATGAGGGTTGCACTTCAACAACAATAATATTAGTAAAAACTGTGTAAAAAAGTGGTAACTGTACTGCCATTTCAAATGTTAGTCCTTCGTCAAAGTAAGGACAAAGGACGGTAATGTGTAAACAGTTACAAACTTTTTAAAACCAAGATTTCTTGTTATTCACTTCCACATTGTACAGATTTGGATTATCATTAAGACGGCAAAGTGTCACCCATCCATTGTCTTAATTTTAAACCCAACCCAACTCCATCAATATATTCAAGAGCTATCAAAATAGAAAGAAGTTCTACAAGAATACTTTCTCTTACCTGTACATTTAAGTCCTTGTCTAAAGAGGCCATATAAAAGAGAGCCACAGTGATCACAGAATGTTGGACTAAGGTAGTTGTGCACTTTAAAGATGTGAGGAATATCAAGGTTGAATCTTTCTTTTAAAGTCTGTGAGGAAGGGAAAGGATATATTTGGTGGATGAATACAGGTTGAAAACTTGAAATCATTGCCAAGGTATGGCACAGGGCTTAAAATAACAGAGAGTCAATCTGAGAAATGGAACTTGTTCGGTCAAACATTTTGCTTGCTGCTCATTTTGGCCATCAATGTTTAGCAGGAAACAAGGTATGACCATTTTATCCATAATTTTACATTTAATTTATCATGTCTGAATGCGAAAGCCTCAAGGATACTAAGGTATGACCAACCTAAAACTAATTTGGCTGGTTATCATGACCAGTGATGGACCAACCATTACTTCAAGCCCTGATGGAATGTCCAAGCTTCCAATCACATACTACAACTTTCTGCTAGAAACTATTGTATCCTTTTTTTCTTTTTTGACAATTTACTGTGGCTTTAACTTATCAAAGACTGGCAATATAGAGGGTACCTGTAGGTGGTGCCATTGCTTGTCAGTCTAAGCAAGCAAAAAGGCCAGCAATAAGGTGACCATGGAAACCAAGCCAGCCGTCCCTCTTCCCCCGATCCTGTCACACTGAATTCAGAGAGATTTGATACTTGCCTATGAGACATAATAGACCCCTTGCAGGATATTCCCAATTTGCAGCCTAATTCAGAGGACAAAGATAAAGAACCTCACTCTCATGAGAACTGAAGTTCATTGTTTTGTCCTGTGAGTTGAATGGCTCTGATAATTGCTGAAACTGGTCTATAGGAGGACAGTGGAAGCAATAAAAACCAGCTCATAGAACAAGCTCTGGCACACCTCTAATAGATAAAACAAGCAAGCAAGCTTGCAATGCAAAGCTGGCAAACAGGAAGCAATAGTACTGAACAAACAGAAATTTGTGCATGACCACTATGACTAGCCGCTGACAAATAATGTACAGTAGTAAAATGATTGCATCATGAAAATGGCCTATCAAACACTAACCCCATCTTCTAAAGCTCCTCTTGATCCAGTACAGTTGTGAAGGATCTTGTCATGGCATTTCTTATGACATGTTAATTGACAGGCTAAAAAAAATTGTTAAAAATAATTTGAAAATGGTAGCTCGGACAAATATATGCATACTGTAATAACTTTGTTATTTATCTTTTATATTTTCCTATTGTTTTATTTTTTGTAAATAATGGCTTCCATTCTATCAATGACAAAAAAATAAATAAATAAATAAAAAAATTCCAAAAGAGTTCATGCATATGGATGGCAATTAAACCACTATATTTTCATTGCAGCTTAGCATTGCATGAGACATTACAGTCGCAACAGCTAGGGAAATTGGGCAATAGATTACTAATTATAAATGGTACTGCATATGAAACAATGGTTCACTAGGTCACTAGGGTGTAGTTAGGCACACCATTTTTTTTTTGAGTATAGCTACTGTAACTAACCTCTGCACTGGTATCCCTGTTTATTAAAACCCCTGCAAATCGGAAAGTACATTATCATTTAATATGGTGCTGTGCATAGGTTTCATTGAACATTAATTAAGATGTTAAATTTTATTCCTAAAATCACAAGACTTTGGGACAATGACCCATCATTAGGGAAAGAGAAAAAAGTTCCTGTTATTCAAGCACTAGAGTATGCTTAACAATTCCAACAACAATCGGCTCTTTTAGCGTGCAGAAATATATCTATTAGCTCTAGTGTGCATGATATTTATGATATGCACTGTTGTGATCAGGAAATCCAACTTACCATAAGAATTCCCGACAGAATGCACAAAAAACTGGCTGTCGGAAAAACCTAGCGACGAACCGATGACCCCTGACAATGTGCTCCTTTTGTTTTCGCATGGCTCCTCTTCTCCCTGTGAGCCCACTGTGGTTCTCATGAGGCTTGCCTTCTTTGGTTGGATCATCTAGATGTGTTTATAACAAAATCATTAAAAACAAACATCTTCAATCATTACCAAATTTAATTTCTTTACTTTAAAAATTTCTTTTATTTGCAACCCTTTAATGTTAAATAAAATGAAGTTTTGAGTTTTCAATGAGTTACACAGATGATCAAAATAAAATAATCTTCATTTTTCAATCTATTGGATCAAGACATGATTATTTACATTATCCATTTTAAAAATTTGAAGAAGAAAAAAAAAATTCAAAGTGTTCACTGGTAACATGCCATCTTTGTTTTGCATCAAATGTTGTCATAATATTATGTTATTAGTTTACTGTACTTGAATGTAAGCCAATCTCCACATGAGGTGGCACGACAAGCTACCGTAATTAAGAACAGCATTTTATAAAGTTTTAAATTAAAGTGAAATACACTTAACCCTGGGACACAAACCCTTAGGTTAAATAAGTAAAATTTGGTTCCTGATCATTAATTAAGAGCTATAAATGGGTCCGGACATTTTAAAAGAACTTGTCAAATTAAGACAAGCAAGGAGTCGAGCTAGCAAGGTATTAATTATGTTTTCCATTTTGGCATAAAACTATGTGTACTCATTGCATATTAATGGACTTACCTAAAACTTCAGTAAAATGACGAACTTGAACCAGGAGATGACCACCGGGCTGCAAGTTCAGCTATTAAAAGAAAACAAATTAATAATAATGAGAAAGTATAGAATGCTAAATTTAACAAAAACCCAGTTATTTGATTTATGATGATGGTAAGCTGGCACTACTGGCTGAGAACCTGTAAAAAACCTGTGAAAATCATGTGAAATTTCAAAATTACAGAGATATTTTTCACAGGTTTTTACAGGATTTTCACAGGTTCTCAGCCTATAGTGTGGTGCGTATGATATCTGGAATGTAATTTACAGTATACTGCAAAATCCAGCATCTTCTAAAAGTGTTTTTTAAAAAAATTATCATAGCAATTAATTAATTAATTATTGGGAATAATGTGCAATGACAAAATGAATAATATATATCAGATTATATTATGTCTAGACTAGATTTTATCATGATAATATAGAACTCTATGTACTAGATGGAGGGAAAATGCTAAATTTAATTTTTCTTAGCTTGATTGGTTGCAAACTAATTTAATCTGTGATACATGGATAATCTTTGATAAATTAAAGTATAACCATGTAGTGTGAACATACAATATTTACATGTACTGTGGTAGCTATATGTAGTAACATGTTTGAATAAATCAATAATACAAACTTATTCATAAAACACAATATGAAAATCATAAACAATATATATCTCATGTTATATGTTATTAGAGAAAATAATTTTATAGAGGCACAGTTATATGATAACAAGACCATGCAAATAACTTGTTTTAATGTTTTTCATTTGTACAAAATTCTTAAAGAATTTTTATACTTCGGTGGTGTTTAGTGAGGTGTGTCAGTGATCATAGTATATAATATGTGGCTAGACAACATGAGTACATCATATATTTACAGATATCAAAATATACTGCATAGGTTAACTAATTACAAACATGGTGTTTTGTTGACGATTACATGATCGAAAGGAATTCGAAATTATGTTTAAGAAATAGCATTTGATTACCGCAATGCATGGATTACCATAATCACAATCATCACATATCAAAAGAACAAAATCATCAATAATGCCAAATAAATACATACAATGTACTGTAGTGCAAAAATGTTTTTCGTTACTTTGGAGATGACAATGAAATCCAGATTAGTACTGAAAGCACAAAATATAATCAAGCTTAATTGTCTCAACGTATTTAATGCCTAATTATGATAAACAAAGCTTGTCTCAACGTATTCAATGCCTTATAATAAATAAATCCAAAAGGATTATGCATATAATTTATGCATATATAAGATTTGATAAGCATTTTATAATTTGCAATAACAATTGCTTAACTTTGTTATACACCAAATCGAAATATGGCAACCAATTTGAATAACTATTATTCTGCACTGACAAGCGACTGACTAGCCTCGTGTTCACGTGGAAACTTAAAAGCATTTCGAAATATAGAATAATTAAGAGAAGCCATTATAGAAATAATATTTCTGATATTTTAAAACATTGCAAAGTATATATTCAACAAATCGAAAGGGATTTGCAAATATATAACTTATATTTTTTGAAGATAAGCTTAATAAAATGGAAAGTCAAATATATATGAAGCTGATTTAAAATCATAAGGTGCAATTATATTATATTTAACTTGTTTTAACATATGTTCTCAACAATATAGACTTTTAATTACTGTATACAGGATATCGCCATAACAATTATCCTCTCAAACCACAGAAAAATCCACTGTAAAATGCCATACTATTGTAAAAACCATGAATGCTATAAAATGCTGAAGTGTACTGTATATAAACAATAATGGCAAGATTACAGTACACGCTTGTGCATGTAACTTTATATTCTCTCCTTGACTTAAAAATGGCTGACAAAAAAAACAAGAATATAAAATTATAGATAGCATTGAGGTAGTTTTAGTAAAAAGGAATGGATTATTAAGGAATTAATTTCTTGGACTTACCCAAACACTAGAGTATCCCTCGCGTTTGCACTGGTCCACTAAAAATTGAACTCCTATTGTTACTTCCCCCAAAAATTTATCCGGTTTTTCTTTAACGACGATTGTTATAACTCTTCCTTCGTAGTTATGAGTATCGAAACACTTGTTCCAATCCGGAACAAACGTCTTTTTCTTTTGAACTAGACTAATGCCCTGTCCTGGAGTCATTACGGCTTCCTTGACATGTACAGCACAGAACGGATCAAACATTTTCCAATCTGAGGCCGGTTTGACTTCAATTAATTTCACTCTGATGAAGCCCATTTTTGCTCGATCTTTTCGAGGAGGATCCTCGGACGTAGTTTAAACCCTGTATAAATTCTCTAGTGATTCGCCAAGCTCAGAGCGTATTTATATTGTCCTAAAAACCAACCGAACGTATAAAATTTTAACAGGTAATGACTTCACCACCCCAAAAATGTGAACTCGTGACTAATAAAATCATTCATATATGGCTCGAAGCACCTTATATGGCTTAATGAGTATATTTATTCCGGTGTTGTGTGACGTCAAAAAGAGTAGTGACTCAGCTATTGACGTCACGTTATCAACATTGACAGTAAACTATATTAAGCTCTTATTGTTTTTACTGTGTTTCTTTTTATCATTTAAACAAATTAGTCGATGAGAAGATATCAAATTAACGCTTGAGAGATTTTTGCTACATTTGTGTAGAATTTGACTTCTCTAGTAATTGAATTTCGTCTCCGGTATGTCTTCCGCCTATTCGTAGAAGCTAACGGAATATAATATTTGATGTATTGAACTTCCGCATAGTGCCTAAGGACATGTTTATTTTAAATTGCTAAAACAAACGACGAAGATGTTGAATTTTGGCTAGATTACTAGATATATAGTGGTGGTGGTGTGGGTAAGGGGAGGGGGGGGGGGTGTACGGTTGGTCGCTGACAAGTAATGACTACCCCCCCTCCCCAACTACGACAACACTAACCCTCTTGCCCATCCATGCTTACGATCATAACCTTTGTATATCCTTGATCGCTTAAGCGACTCAATACAAATCGTAAAATTTTATGACTGGCTGATTTGTCTTCCTTCCGCCGGCCACTGTGACAAGGCTTCAGCTGCGCCCACTTCCACTACGGCAACGTATATTGTCTTAAAAGTGTTAATTGGTAAGCCCTTCCTGGCCATGACCAGCGATGTGTATCTGGACGCTGCCACTCTCAGCTCTTCTCATTTGTTATCGGTTTTTTTCTGGTAGTTATGTCGTACGCCAGCTTTCGAATTCATGATTGACTTTTTGTAAGGTCCTTCCTGGACGTACTTCTTATCACGAGCAAGGCGTAACTGGGTAAATTTACTTTCTTTTACACTCTAGTAAGTATATCCAGTAAGCAATTGGCATTCATTAAACAATGGAGCCTGATATATAGCGGTTTTAATTTCGTATGATCAATCGCGAGTGGGAAAAATTCAAGTGACGTACACGTACGGCAATAGACCTATCCCGAATTCGCTTGACCGGCCACGAAACAATGGTTTCAAGTCGAGGTTGAACTTGATGAACAAAATAATCAAGTCCAGTCTCAACTTCAAACCATTGTTTCGTGGTCAGTCAAGCGACTTCGGGATAGGTCTATTGGCGTAAGCCTTACGTAGCGGACGCACCTATCTTACCGTAACCGTAACCGTAACCGTACCTAAGCATTGTGGTTTAATCAAAATACTGGAAGGCCGTTTCAGTGTTGTGTCATTTTCACTGCATCCCGTACCGTGCACGTGCTGCATGAGTGACGGGTTTGTATTTTTCCTCTCATACGAAAGTTGCTCTAAAGAGTCTAATGAGGATTGCTGTAAGTTTTTCTCATCATTGTCGGCTCAACAGTTCTTAAAGGGTGTAGTTTGACAGGGGATACGTCATACCAGATATAAGTTCATTTTACATACTAGTAATAATGATGTTGACTTTTCAGTAACGAGCTGGTTTCGATATTCAACCTCCAAATTCTCTTTTTGCTTATTATTGTAAAAATATCTTACTTATCAGGACCTTCTTGAAAATCACATTTATAAGTGAAGAAGCTTCCTGTTAAAATATGAATGTAAACTGATAAATACGATTTATTGCTTACTTGATCCTGAATTACAGTCTTGGTCTACCGGAAAACGTTATTGGATTCCGGTACGGAATATTTACACAATAGAGGAACGATACAGGCTTTCCATTATCTTTTCAGATCAGAACACAAAGCCCCGATATACCCACAAAACAAAAAATTAATAAATTAAAAATAAGCAAGGAACAGAATAGAGAAAGATGATAACTGAATAATAACAATGGGGGGGAAATGATAGTGATGATGATGACCATCGATTATATGATAATAATCTCATCTCGGGTTCAGGATTTTTGTCACTTGGACATTTTGATCATTGTTCCCTGTTTCTACGTTTCTCAGTAAAATCAAAAGCAGTTGAAAAGCAACCACCATGCCGACAATACACTTTTTTTTCTTACAGTAATGATGAAAAGGTAAATTATACACCGTGAAAAGATGAAAAAACTTACTGACATTTCGGACGCTAGTCCTTCGTCGGAGTAAAAGAGAACTAGCGTCCGAAACGTCAGTAAGTTTTTTCATCTTTTCACGGTGTATAATCTACCTTTTCATCATTACTATTTCATTAGAAACACCGACGCAGCTCACACTAGTTTTTAGCTAGTTATCTCTTATTTTTTTTTCTTAGTAGAGGTGACACCGGATGTGCACTCATGATACTAAATTAACTGCGCGTGTGTCAAGGTGTGTTTATTTATTTCATTTCATTGATTTAATTTTTAATAAAAAGAATCAAAATTTTCTAATTATGAGCTTAACATTAAAGTGACGTAATGGACAAAATTATTCATTTCAGTGAATTCAGGGGCTAGTGAAGTTCAAGGAAAGTAACGTCATAAGAGTTAACCGAATCAAAAACACTACTTGGGTTTCCTGTGGAGTTACCCCGGTGCATTATGGGGAAAGTGATAGAAAATTTTCCTTTTACAGTAATTTTCTTTTGGAAGTAATTTTTAGAACATCAACAAAAAAAATGGGAAACGAGCCTCGTAAACTCATTCTCCACATTGATGTCAATAATACGATCCTCGTGGGAGATTCTAAAACCAAGTTAACAGTCTTAGAGGGGGTCTTAAATGAGTACATGACTGAAATAACTTGGGGTAATGTTGATGAAAATGGCTCATGGATTCCAACTGAGGATCCAATATCCACAAAACCAACAAACTTAGAAGCCCAATCTTACTACAAATACGCCGAAAAGAAGTTTGAAATGGCAGGGAGAGAAAGACGGGAGTTCAAAGAGCATGTTAGGAGGTTTACTCTTCACGATGTAGGGAAACGATTTCGACCACACGTCGAGAAAGTCAAGGAGAATTTGAAGTTCAAAGGGAATTTATCTGAGAGTGAATTCCAAGTTCTCGAGCCGTTATTTATGAAAGAAGAAGATGGACTTTATTATCGTATCATTCCATCTTATTTTAAACTGCTAAATCATTTGTTGGAAAATAATAGGGATTTTGCAGTTATTCTTAGGACTTTTGGTGGAGATGGTCAAGTTGCTCTTAATGCAACTAAACTTTACACAGAAAGTTTGCACCCTGACATACAGTTCCCCTCTTCTAAGAATTTCTCAGTAAATTTGAATCCAGGGGAAATATTACCTTTTGATAAGGGAATGCTCATAAGGACGACCAATGGTAGGGAATTGTCCACATATGAGGAAATTTATAAAGAGTTCAGTACGTCAATTGGAGTACAACTATATCAGGACAGTTATGATTGGTGGAAAAAGAATGACTTTGCAAGTTCAGCTGGAAAACCGTTGCTGGTTGACGTGAAGGATTCATCGGCACATCATATTTTGTTTGACGACAACATCAGAACGTGGGATCCTTGGGATAACATAGTTAATCTTCTTGTCAAGGAGGGACGGCATTTTAAGACTCAGCACAGCCAAGAATACCTGGATGGGATTTGTATGTTGAGGACTGATCTTTTTGAAAGCATTCTGAATGAAGATTACTTTATTGAAAAAGTTAGCATGTGCGAGGCAAACTTCAATCAGTATCTTTCTAAATAAATTATACTATTTGTTTTTGCTATTTGAGATATAACAAGCACGTTGATTGGCTAGCTTCATATGACATTGCACAGAAATGTATTACTTATGTACTGGAAGAAAAATTTTGATGCCAATACAATAGCTAAGGCCCGGTTCAGACGTCGATCTTTTGCCGTGTCGAATTTAATTGGAATTGAAGTTGACTCAAATTCATTAAAATTCAACGTCCGTTTCACACGTCGATTTTAATGTTGCCGGTCGCAATTGACAAAAACCAAAAACCGCTGAAATCTTGAGCCTTTTTAATTTATTCATTAGATTCGACTCGACAATAGATCGACGTTTGAATCAACGCCGGTCTTTTGCCGTTTCGCGCGACTCGAGCAGTCGACTTTAATTCTTTGCTGACCTTAATTAAATCTGTCAATCTCAATTGATTCAAACGTCACTCTTCTCATGCACTAAATGTAAATAATTAGATTCGACGCGACAAAGGATCGACGTCTGAACTGGGCCTAAGATACATCATATTTGTAATTCGAAGTTGCTTTATAATCGAATGTCTGTACCCCATTATTTTTAAGTGCCTTAATGAATTCACATTCATCATTTATTGTGTATATATGAACTAATACTGTTGGTAGTAGAGCATAACTTGGAAACTGTGCCAGAAAATTGGTGTCAGACATTTGTGTTTATTATTTATTTCATTAGCTTGCAAAATTCATCATGAAAAATGAAAATGAAATTTTTATATTTTATTTATATTATAATTATTTGTGATAAATTCAAAGTCGTTTGTCTTATGCTTTCTACTGTAGAATAGAACTGGAGGCATATTGACAGGGCTTAAAATAATGGCTGGTCTGTGTACAGTCTTTTGCATTTGCAGGTGCCAGTCTATGGAACACATAAGGAAAATTACAAGGGAAATTAAAACATGTACTAATTTTGATCACTTTAAAAAACTCTTAAAAACATTTCTGTTCCATGATGCTTACAATTTGTAATATTTCTATTTTAAATTTTTAGTGATTGTTGCATATGTTAATTTTTACAAATGGACTGAACATTTTATATATAATATGCTATTAATATAGTTTATAATTTTTCACCTTCTTAGTTTTTTTAAATTGAAATTTTATTTGTATTTTAGATTTAGATTTTATTAACCGAGCGGGAGGTCCGTACGGGATAATCTTGACCGAGGTCGGAATGTACAGACCGAGCGCAGCGAGGTCTGTACCCCACCGAGGTCAAGATTATCCCATACAGACCGACCAAGCTCGGTTGATAAGAGTTTTATTATATGACCACTTTTCATTGAAAAGGACAAAATGTTTTCGCCCTAAGATTAATATGCGATCAGACCGGTTAATGCCGGAGAATCTAGACCAGTCCGCGATGCGATCTATCCAATCAGATTGCTCGATTTGCTAGTGTCCAGGCTCTAAGATTCACGGTCATATAATAATTGTTTTTATTAATATTTTTTCCTAAGTTGTTAAGTGCTATAGAGTTAATGTATATAGCACTATAGAAATTTGATAAATTATTATTATTATTTATTAGCAGTGTCTGGCCAGAATTGGAACTTTTTTGGTCAAATCGTTGCCCCTTCAATCATTCAGAAATAAGATAGAGTGCAAACAATTAATCCATGAAACACTAATTACTAAATAGTTCAAAATAGTGCTAATTAAACAATAAGAAATAATGGAATTTGCATGAAATTGTGCTATTTAGTATTACTAAAGTTTTACAGTTATATTGTTTGCACCCTATGAACAAGCTAATCAAACTAATTTGGCCACTGATCATGAACTACGACTAATGGACTATTTATTCAAACCCTGTACATTATATGTGTGCACTGCATGTAACAGTAAAATAATAACCAATAAATCCTTTTCAGACCAAGTGTCATTCTCCAGAGAATAAGATACTTCGTGTTGAGTTGTATCCATATTCATGTGTCTTCTTATCCACCACCAAATACATATAAACAAAGAAATGCTACTCTAGGAAATTACTCTAGGTAAAAGGACGTTTAAATTCCAATACAGGATGGTAGCTATTACTGGCATATGGAAACCAGCAATTATATTCTTGTGGTATATGTGATGTCATAGCTGCCATTTTGATTGACTTTGACAAAAGATTTGGTGGGGCAACATCTTTTGTCCTTTTATTCTCGTGGAAAGAGATGCATGCTAGCAAATTATAAAAAAATTTTTACTAGAGAGAGAACCCCACCCTTCTCCTGTCAGTAGTACAAGGTCATAGGTAGGATGTTTCATATATAAATATATATATATATATTGAAGTAATCAGTGAATGCGTTTCTAAAACCACCAAAGAAAAACAATGTAGTTGAATCTGTAAGTATGAAAAGTTATCTAATATTTTATCAACTTGCCTCCCAATGATATGAGTATATGTGTACGTTATATGCAACTTTTTACTAGTGAAATCTAGATTTAAAAAATACTTGTATTTTGTTCTCTCTTTCATTTTTCTTTCCATTGATTTTCTTCCATCATCATCATCATCATTATTATTATTATTATTATCATTATATATTTCTATTATTTATTGACAAACTGTTATTGTACAAAGACATGAGCCTGCATTCCTCGAGCTCAGTGGCAATCCATTGAAATCCAAAATGGCGGACGCGATAAGAACTCGTTGTTTACAAGATAACCACAAATAACGCCGTTTTCCCGACGTTAAAGCCAAACTATCCCCTCAAGACAAGATGCAAGGTATAAAATCATCTTCTTAGGAATTATCTGTTCTTAAAATACCAAAATGTGATGGGAAAATTTGATCGTTGAAGGAAATGCCGATCAAGTTGGGTGGACCGGCTGAAAATAATGCATTGAGGGCGGGAACAGTCTTCAAAAAAAAAAAAAAAATCAGAATACCAACATATTCAGCAGATTAGTGACAGATTCAATTCTGATATCTTAATTTCGATAAATGTTAAAAAGTTATCTCTTAACTCCCTCGGTTTGGCGATCAACTTTTTTATTGATTGATTTTCAATGACTGCGTGTTAAAATACCAAAGAGAAATGAACTTTAGCTAAAATAGGCAAGTACTGGTTATTGGATTCATATTTTACGTTCTACTTCGAAGTCATTTTAGATTCATTCTTTTGCTTCGCTCAAGTTGATCATTGAATAATCTCACGATCGTGTCAAACTTTTCAGTCCAACATTCTAAACTGTGTATCGCTTTACATTTGCGTACTTAACAAATGTAAACTTCTATTGTCAGTCGCTCGTTTTTATAAATTCAAATTTAAGTTGCGAATTATAAGGTCAAGAAGTTAGCAAGAACTTTTAGTGGAAATAGGGCTTCAAATGAAGCTAATTTTAGGTCAAAAAAATCAAAAAAACAAAGAAGATTATGACATTTATTTATTACTAAGTAATTATTGTGACATAAGTTAAAATGCGATTTCTTTTGTTTACAAATAATTTAGTATTGATTGAAGCCTTCACATGTTTCTGGCTCTTCCACAATTCTTTGTGGGCAGGACTCAAACCCAGGTTGCATTGATGAGAGGGGAGTGCTCTTACCCCTACAAATACAGTCCTTTGACTAAACGTCATTTGATCAGCTTCATCTCTAGGCACCTAGACAGAAAAGGATCATGGGGATAATTAATTCACAGTTACTAGATGCCGCATATGTTATCTAACACGTCTTGAGTTCGCTGTTTTCGATCCCATTTAATTTGCTAAAACCATGCCTCGAGCATACGGCGAAGATTTAAACTGGCGAGCAGTTTGGATGACGCAAGTTCTGGGTAATTTACCCATTATCCTTTTTGGTCTAGGCACGTAGGGATGATCCGATCAACGCGTAACGTTTAGTCAAAAGACTGTATACCTATCTGGCTTGGTTGAACCTGCCCGGGTTTTTTCATCCCCATGTATATCTCAAATTTATTCTGAATTTTGTCATTTGCAGGGTTAAGATGTGTGACATTGTTGTCAGACAGCTGACTTGTGGTGAAGATGGCCTTCCTTGACGATCCTGACTTTCTCATTTCACATATAAGGAATTCCTGTGTAACGAGTGATGATACTGGTAAATATAAGATATATATCTTTTTCATTCTCCATTTAAGGAATATAAAACATGTGAGGGCATGTCTCTGTATTGTGATATACACACGCTGGGAGCTGTAGAGCAAGAGAGAAGCAAGTTTGGAAATACGAGGCATAGCTGAGTGTTTGTCTTTCTCTCGAGTGCTCTGCATCTCCTATGGTGTTTATATATCACTGTACAGAGACATAAGCAGCTATATTTTTGAGGGATTTTCTGCAAGTGTGTCCTTGTCCTCTAGATGATGTAAACAGGGTGGCCAGCCAATTAGTGCATGCATTATATTTCAAACATTCTATATAAAGCAAACAGGAAGTAACATTACAAGCATGAAACAAATGACAAGAAGCACCTGTAGGAGAGTGGTTCACACACTTCTTTAATTTAATGAGTGCTTTCCCCACTTTCTAAGTTCTTTTATTGATACTGAACAGAGCATGGAAAAAAAACGTTTTTAATTGTTTTATTTTGTAGAATGAAAAAAATCTTAATTTATAGTATTTGATGCTGTTTTCTTACAGATCTTTGCAAAGTTTGCTGGGGATGCATCAACATCCATACTCTGTTCACTGATAAAATAACATAGTTCTTAACAAATCAGAGCTCGTACATACTATCTAAACTATTGAGGCTTTGCTCCATCATGTGATGGCAGCCATGACAGGAGGCAGGAACATTTGAATCTGATCTAATCTAATTTACATGAGAAAGAATTCAGTTTCCCAGGGGGAAAGGTTCTTTTGCTGCGTTTCCTGTCATGGCTGCCATCATGTGATGATGCAAAGCCTCTATACATATTACTGTAGGAATATAAAATGGCGTGCATGTCTATATACTGTGATATAAACACGATGGGAGCTGTAGAGCAAAAGAGAAGTTGTAGAGAAACACGAAGCTTAGCCGAGTGTTTCTTTGACTTCTTGAGTGCTCTACAGCTCCAGAGTGTTTATATCACAGTTTTATAAAATATTTTTGAATGATATCGCGCGAGCGTGTCTCTGTCCTCTGATATGAACACGGTAGCCAGCCAATCAGTGCGCACGTTATATCTCAAATATATTATTTTAAAAAAATTATCAGAAGTTTATTTTTAGGACTGAAGTGATGTACATGGTTTTGTTACCTAAATGCTGAAAAACCATAGATATACCAATAATTAAGATCTTCTATTGATATTTTCCAGGTATGTGTGAAATGGTGATTGTCAATGAGGAAGCTGAAAATAACAAAGTCAAACAGAGGCGTAAAATTGTGGGTTTTCCTCATACGCCAGACACGTAAGTATTTCATTCTTTTCATGGAATTGAACTAAGATATAGATGTCATTTCAATCATTCCATCAATCATTTTACATCCAGTAACTACCTGTAGTAACTGTTCGGAATAAAAAAAAAGATCCTATTATATACAGTCATTTTTCCGACATTTTTGACCTTATGATATAGGGTATCAAGTGTTGCATCCAGTGTTGCCCAGACCTTTGATATCGCTGTCACCCCTGACATGTTTGACCTTACAATATAGGGTATCAAGTGTTGCATCCAGTGTTGCCCAGTCCTTTGATATCGCTGTCACCCCTGACATGTTTGACCTTATAATATAGGGTATCAAGTGTTGCATCTAGTGTTGCCCAGTCCTTTGATATTGCTGTCAGCCCTGACATTTTTGACCTTATAATATAGGGTATCAAGTGTTGCATCCAGTGTTGCCCAGTCCTTTGATATTGCTGTCAGCCCTGACATTTTTGACCTTATAATATAGGATATCAAGTGTTGCATCTAGTGTTGCCCAGTCCTTTGATATTGCTGTCAGCGCTGACATTTTTGACCTTATAATATAGGGTATCAAGTGTTGCATCTAGTGTTGCCCAGTCCTTTGATATTGCTGTCAGCCCTGACATTTTTGACCTTATAATATAGGGTATCAAGTGTTGCATCTAGTGTTGCCCAGTCCTTTGATATTGCTGTCAGCCCTGATATCCAAAAACCTAGAAGCAAGACAGGTGGTAAAACTAAAAAAGGAAGGTTTGTATGCAGTCCGATATCTTTACCTTGATTTATAAATCCAATCCATGGTTCTTTCTCAAACATCTAAGTAAAAGCAGCCATCCTAGAAGCAGTTTCTTGCATACAGATCTAGAGCAATGAAATGCTTCCTTCGATATCAAAAATTAACTGTACTTTTCCTAAAAGGGTTATTTGAAATGATGATCATTCAGTGTAGCATGGTAAAAAAAACTTTTATATTTTGTTTTCTAAAAGGGACCAAGATATAAAGATCAAAAACATTGCATGGAAGGATAGACAAGAATCCGTATCAAGTAAGTTATATATGAAGGCACATTGATTGGATGGTGTACACTGTGGTTGTATGGTGTACATTGTGGTTGTATGGTGTACATTGTGGTTGTATGGTGTACATTGTGGTCGTATGGTGTACATTGTGGTCGTATGGTGTACATTGTGGTCGTATGGTGTACATTGTGGTCGTATGGTGTACATTGTGATTGTATGGTGTACATTGTGGTTGTATGGTGTACATTGTGGTTGTATGGTGTACATTGTGGTTGTATGGTGTACATTGTGGTTGTATGGTGTACATTGTGGTTGTATGGTGTACATTGTGGTTGTATGGTGTACATTGTGGTCGTATGGTGTACATTGTGGTCGTATGGTGTGCATTGTGGTTGCATGCTGTACAACGCGATGGGGTTGTTTTCATTGTGTAATAACTACAATATGTGACGCATTTTTTTAGGTGATGACATTGAAGATGCTTTCAAGAAACGTCCAATCAAAAACAAAAAGCTCTCTGGGTCATCCTCCCAGCTTTCTAAACAGATAAAAGAATCGAATAGAGAGCCCAGCAACCCCTACCTCGACTATGCTAGATTTGATGGAGAGGTAGAGTACAAAACTATAAAACCAATAACTGTCCAATTTCCACTTCTTAAATAAAGTTAATATATTATTTTGATATTTCTGTGACTTCAAGGCCTACCAAGGAACATGCCCCACAAAGAAGCTAAGGATATTTCTTACGATGCTTAGTGAGGTTAGTAAATGTGGTTAGTTATAAGCAAAAATAACTTGGAGCAGAAATCTGGTCAGCAGTATGATAGCTCTTAATAGACCTCAAACATGATGGGATTTTATAGCTACATGTACACTACCAGAATCCTTTTCGGTAACTTTTTTTGTTATGCTATTCACTATCGTCTAGGTATATTCTCAAAGGAGTTTTAGCATTTGAATATGTAAAGAGGTTCTGAAAAGGATTGTGGTAGTTTAGGTATGACACGTCATTAGGACTAGTGTATAGCGTACATGCTTTATAGCTGTTGCTTGGCAACATGGTTTGCTTTACCCTCCCTGTTGTATTCGCTATTGTTTTTGGTTTTGGCCCCACGCTCCCATCCCTGGGGATTACAATGATGATAACAAACAATTCCAGTGTGCATACAGTGACAGGTACCTGTGGTGAGGTTGCTATGGTCACCTCTTACTAGTTACTAGCTTTGTTTATTGCCCAGTACTGCTGTCGGACACCTACGCTAAAGTCTCCTTTTCTAGAGAACCTATGATAAAGTTTTGGAAAATGCGTTAAAAGTCTGTTTTACGGGATTTCCCTTAACATGCATAAATTAACGCCGATTGCCATGACACACCCAACGCTCAAATGTCAATTCTTCAGCAACTATGTCATGTTATATCTTTCGGATCCAACCGAAGGAAATTAATTTTTAAACTGTTTATTCGTTATTGGTTGGTGACCAAAAAAACGGTTTTGAGACACCTTAATAGATGACAATGAAATTCACATGCTTGAGGGATGCCCATGGTATAAGCCAAGAGCACTGATCGTTTCTTATTGGCTGTTTCATGAAATACCCAAATATTTCAAATATATATATATATTTATTCCTACAGGATGAAGCAGCCATTCCGATTTTTGTTACTGTACTGGGTAGGTAGCTGGATTTTGGACAGCAAACAAGTACAAACTGCTGAGGCCGAAGGGAAAGGGGTGCACAATCTTTGATCAGGACGTGCGCGAACTCAAGCACCAATAACATAATAGATACCAACTCTCAGCTCATCTAGGGCGGTGGGTGCACGCACACCACGACTTCCGGGGGAGGGGAGGGTACTCCCCTATATTTGTTATATGGGTATGTGCCGCCCTATAGGGTATGGTTTTTCGGTTTTTGGGTCTGGGGTAGGGTATCATTTTTTGACATTCTGTCTGGGATAGGGTATCATTTTAGTCTGGGATAGGGTTAACGATTTGGGCGTTTTTGTCTGGCGAATAGGCTACGCTTTCTGCCGACACAAAAACAATAAAAACGTTAGTAAATATTGATTGCAATCTATTGAATAAGCGTCTTTTCCGTCTTTTAGTCTGGGAAAGGGTGTACAATTCTTAGCTATAGGTCTGGGGTAGGGTATGTAAAATCAAAATTTTAGGTCTGGGATAGGGTCAGGGTTTTGAGGTCCTGGTGGCACACCCCTACCCAAGTTGGGGTGGTAGTACCCTCCGGGCCACGACTCTCCCATAGGTCCACCCCACTGTACTGTACCAACTAGTGACCACTAGTATTATCTACTTTCGTTCGCTCTAACTTGCAAATACTAACACAGTAACCTGAATTGGTTTCAGGAACGGCTCATGTCCAAGATCTCATTGGGCTCATTATGTATAAATACACGGCCGATGACCTTGGCCCAGCACTTAAGGTAAACTCTAGTTGTGTAGACTTTTTTTTTATGTTTTCCTATTTGAGACCACTTGTTATTCTCTAGAGTATCATTCCTCTGTATACACCTATTTCATAAAACGTTGTCATCGCCAAAGGCAATAGGCGAAAAGTGATAGGAGATCGGTCATTCCAAGATCAAAGAATAGCTGGAATGACTTGTGTTTCTGCTTCCTATTCTCGTCAAGAACATGGACCTTAGTGTTGAGACTGCTTCAATGTTCTTTGTATTCAACGAAACCATGTCCATGTTGGAAGGACCTATCGCCTATTGCCTTTGGCGACGACAACGTTTATTGAAATAGGTGTATGTTTGAGCCACTACATGTGCTAAATTCAGAAATATCCGATTGTTTTGAACGCGATTCCAGCGAGTTTAAGGAATCGCTAAATTCACTCACAATTATGTTGGAGTCACCTTAAATCGAAGCACTAGCTATAGATGTATTTTATCAGCTAATGCATGTAAGGTTCAGATTATAAAGCCGAATAAATTTTCTAACGTTGTAGGGTACAACAGATCAATATTGTCTGCGTATCGCAGAAGATGATGGTGAAGTTGATATGGATTTTCCAGGTCAGTATACTTTATCTGTTTATCAATGAGCAAGTTATTCTCTACTTTCACATCGCCATAATAGTTTGCGTCTTTGGGGGGTAACCAGAGGGTAAAAACTCACTTATTTTGCTGAAGGCTAATCAGACAATGTTGACAATACCTTGTTTGGTATCCAAATATGAAATGAAGAAGTAAAAGTCAATACATTTTTTGTAAGACCAAAACTCTTGATGATCTGTACACGCAAAAATAACTTGGAATAAGCTGATAATCAGTATTGTACAGATAAAAGCGGGTATAGTATAAATTCAATTAAGAAACCTTTCAATTCGGGACAGTTTTTCGATTGGTTACCCCCCAAGGACGCAAGGCATATGGGAATGTGAAAGTAGAGAATAGAGCATTTTTATAAGACTGTAAGAAAGTTATAGACAATCTATTTTGACAGCCACCCGGTTGGCTCGGTTGAGATTCGGGCTTTCGTACCTTGAGGTCGTTGTCCGAACCATCCAAACCAACACTCAGGGTCTTAAAATAACTGAGAAGATGCTGCCTTTTTAATAACAACTACGAAAGATTAGACCTTCACGTGGCTCGGATGACCAAGTAAAATGGCGGTCCCGTCTCTCTACACTACCTCCCCCTGCAACGGAGGGACATAAAAGAACCTCTGAGGACGTAAAGGAACCTGGGCAGTGACCACCCTCAGTGTCTGGCCTTTACTAATGATTTCTTAAATGGGTTGATTGTGAGATGGGTATGGGGATTTTACGGGGTTGAAAATTAGTGCAATGTACCTTGAAGGGGACCCTGTGCAGCCCCAGCCTCGGGCAAAATCCGTTTGTACGTTACATCATCGGCCATGTTGGCGGTCGTCAACAAAAGCGTTTGCATCAGCCATGTTGTCATTACCACCAACATGGCCGCCCTTTTATTGTCTTCTGGGGTGCTTACCATTTAAACTAATCCATCCGGTTGGAAATTCATTCGCTAATGGAAAGAAAAGAGCGGGAAACTTTGACTTCCGAAAAATGGTAAGCGCGTCTACCGAAAGAACCGAAAAGAGCGGGAAAGATGTATTACCTTAATTGGAAGGCCGAGTTTTCCGGAACTTTCCAACCGGAATTTCTGATTTTTCCGGGTAAATGGTAAACATTCCTATTCTCGTGATATTGTTGATAATATTATCTATTGTACTTATCGCTAACGTCTTCACACTAGCTTTGGATAAAGATGAACTTATCACCAAGTTTGGTTTCACGTGTCTAGCTTTGGTGGAGGTAAGGCTACACTGTCTTTGAATCTATTGAAAGATAGTCTAGCAAATATATAGTTTTTCAATACACCGATCCCACATCCATCGTTCTACTCCAGTTCTATTCCAGTTTCGCATTTAATGCATACCGCTATTTTTGAAGACCATGCACAGACTCATTTGCACAGGCTTAGCCTCGTCTATAAGTTAGCCATTCATAGATACAATAAACTTCCCGCGTGGGGTTTCAAAACATTGGTATTGTTCAAGCTGAACATACTTTACATTGCAGTTGACAGGGTTCGTGCTACTCCTTAAACTCCTTGAAAACTCCTTGAATTTAACTCACGTTTTCAAGGGCACTTGAAAAGCTCTTGAATTTACAATTTTAGCGAAACTCCTTGAAAACTTCTAGAATTTTTGCTTTGATCATTACTTGCATGGTTCTGAAATAGATCTAGTCAGAAAGATTGGAAAATCTGAAAGTCGGCCATATGCAACCACCGTGTAAAACCTTGGCATAGTTAGCGGAACATACTCCTTGAAAATTCATTTTTGGGTCCTTGTATACTCCTTGAGTAGTCCTTGAATTTTAAGTGGTTACCTCAGCACGGACCCTGAGTTGACTTTTGCAGATGTTCTCTTAAGCGAGGCTAAGGCAGTGCAGATGAATCTTTAGTCATAAAACTGAAACACAGCGGTATTTACTGAATGAGAAAATGGACCAGTATTCTCTTCCATCCTTCTATCTATCCCTTGTCATCCCCATTATATAAAGTAAACGTTTTTTCGTTATTTTACTCCAAGAATGAACCAAAACCAGTTACCAAACAGGCCGTCGCTCAGACTGCCACAAGCAACTCAGTCATCCTAAAAGTGTAAGTGAAAAAAAATCATTATCATGCAAGACTTTCATAATTTTCTGCTAGAGAAAATGAGGCCTTTTTACAGAAACTATCAATACTATTTAAGCAAATATCTTTGACCTATTAGAGTGGTTTTCAAAAATCCGTGAAATACACTTTAGCGTATTGCATTTTAATACACTTTATTGTCCGCATTTTCTTTTGATTTTCTTTTGTGTTTTCGGTGTATTACAATTTATTACACCTTAGTTATTACACTTTGTTTTACGGGTTTTTGAAAACCACTCTATACATCCATTTCAATAAACGTTGTCATCGCCAAAGGCAATAGGCGAAAAGCGATAGGAGGTCATTCCAAGATCCAAGAATAGCTGGAATGACTTGTGTTTCTGCTTCTTATTCACGTCAAGAACATGGACCCCATTGTAAGACTGATTCAATGTTCTTTGTATTCAACGAAACCATTTTCATGTCGAAATTTATCGCTATAGCCTTTGGCGATGACAATACAATATTGAAATAGGTGTATGTACCTATATATTTGAAAATCTCAAATCATACGTTCCCCACGTTTCCAGCAATGACCCTCGCCACGGGTTTTCTCATGTTAAGCTGGACAGCCGAAGGGCCAAAATGAAGGTCGTTTATGACAAGATGCTGAAGAAGAGAGGGCTTCGAAGAACCGGTACGTAGCATTTGATTGGTTGGTTTTATTGGGGCTAATCTGAGAACGCTTTTCTCTCTCGTACTAATTACGGTACGCTACGTAGCACTATTCGATTTGTTGGTTTTATTGGGGCTAATCTGAGAACGCTTTTCTCTCTCGTACTAATTACGGTACGCTACGTAGCACTATTCGATTTGTTGGTTTTATTGAGGCTAATCTGAGAGCGCTTTTCTCTCTCGTACTAATTACGGTACGCTACGTAGCATTTGATTGGTTGGTTTTGAAAGGGCTAATCAGCTAAACGGTGAACGCGGCGCGCAAAGCATGAGTGGACATAATGACCGGCCCAAAGCATTTTTGGAGTTTGAAAGAACGAAGCAAACATGGCGGAAAGTACAATTATTTTTACTCTATTTTTCAATATTTCTTCTTCTTGAAGGCACATCTTTCATATTTTAGTCAAAAGAAAACAGAAAAATACGAAAAAATTGGTTTACAGTAGCCTGGGAATGATGGCCGGTGGCTAAACAGCTGAACGCGCTGTGATTGGCTAAACCAAAACCACCGCTCAGCTAGAATCTGAGAGCGCTTGTCTCTCTCGCACCAATTACACGCCGAACCGAATCTTCCATTTCATTTCATTTCATTTATTACTATGGAAATCAGTAGAGTGGTAAAACAGAACCTACGAATCTGTACCACGTGATTTTTGAACGAAATGAACCCTTTTAGCTTAGTTGTTTGTTGTGCACATTTCAGACCATGTGATGCCACTCTTGGGAGTTGATTCTTTCATGTGTAAATATTTTAACATGTTCGTCAGAAAAGAACGGTTAGCAAGAGAATGTCATATGATCTGAAATGGGCAGTTTACATACGAAGCTGAAAAGGTTTACTCTGATACTGGTAGACCGATTTAGCAAACAGCACGTGACACGAAAGAGGACGGCGCACGCGCTGACGAATTGTTATCAAAACGACCGTTGACGTCGCGACGTCCTGGGCCCGCTTGCACGAAAGGGCGATAGCGCTATCCAATGGATAAGTCGATGCTGTTATCCAATAAATTTATCCACTGGATAAGGATTTATCCATCGGATAGCGCTATCCACCTTTCGTACAACCGTGCCCTGATATCAAGCTTAGGACTTCGGTTGGTGTATGACCCTTAAAGATCACATAGAGTATCAAATGGACCACTTGGACGATACGGCGGCCATCTTAGATCGTAAGGCATTATGGAGCGTCCAAGGGGGAAATAGACGATTGTTACAGTAATGACATCGATTGATATTAACAGCTCACCACAAGAGAATACAACAAAAGATGAACTAAGACGGCACATCGACCATTCGACTATTTTTACCCATAAAAGAAAGACAAACACACGAAACTCTATACATTTTCCATCATCTTTGTTTTGTTTTGCCCCCTGATAAGATGGCCGCCGTATCGTCAAAGTAATCCATTGCATCGGGGTATTGTAGCAAGATTTTCCTCTAATTGCCGTTTGATTATCCAAATTCCTGTAGGACATGAATACGTTCTGGAGAAACAGTCAGAACCAGGCGTCCCCATCGACCTCGAAGCCCCACTCGATAGCATGGGAACTACTGAGTTTGTTCTAACAAGAGGAGGCCGTACGTATGCACTTGTCAAACACACCCTTCTCAGTAACTGGCTCTTTGCATTAAACTGTCACTTGAGTGTACACCTAATTGAAAAAACGTTGTCGGGTTCAGAAAAAGGTTATATCATCAAAGCTAAGGCCGAAGGGGAGCGTGGGAAGATAAACAATTATGCTAATTTCATGCGTATTGCAGTTTTCCCTTCCTGTGCGCATTTTATGCATCACGGCTTTGGCATTTGTTAATCTAGGTCGACCGACTTTGCTCTACTGTGCATTTTTACATGTCTACATGCAAATATTATACACATTTCGTTGTTCCCAAAATCCTTTTCGGTCTTAGCTTCGATGATATGACCTTCTCGAACCCGACTACGTTTTTTCAATTAAATGTATACGATATATCCTTGAAGAACTTTGCAAAAAATTGCACAAATTTACACAAATTAGTAAGTTCAGTAGACCTCAGTAGACCGTAGACCTACAAAACTTTGCATTAATTTGCACGATTTTGTTAGTTACCTTTTTCACGGATATATGATGTGCACTCTAATACAGCTATTTCAAAAAGGTTACTGGAGGTTTTGTTACCCGAAATGCATTGTAGGTCATCTATAAATAATGTCAGCACAGAACAAAATGTGCAAAAAAGTGAACCTCGCAGTCAAAATTTGGGAATATGTGAGAGTTAATATTGTTGTAGTCTTTAGCAAAAAAATCGCAGCAAAAATCGCCGCAGAAATCGCTAGTGTAATCGCTGATTGCATTTATTCGCATCGCCCATAGCGCATTTCGGGCTTGATATGCAAAATGCAACATTCAGCGAAACCTTTAACAACCTGAAAACGCTATTTGAAATAATTGCGTATCACTTCAGCAAAATCTAAAGTTTTGCAAATAAACTTTAAAAAAAAGCTTTTTAAACACTTGAAAAGTGTTTAGTGTATTGAGAAATTATGTTACAGCGAGTTCTTCTCAATAGCAATAGAGGACTCGTCGTCGCAACGAAGTAGGTTTCGGTGAACGTCAATCAAGGCGCTTCCATAACACTCCTCAAGCACGTGCCCTTGAAAATTTGTGTTTTTGATTGACACTTTGATTGAAGTCCACCAAATTTCTATTTTGTCACGACGGCAAATTATACGTTTTCGCAGGAACTGTTCCTTGATGTATTCATAACAATGCAACAGCCGCCATGTTGGTTGATTCTAACAAGAGAAGCTATTGATAAATGCTTTGTTGTCGTCAACATGGCGGCTATGACGTAACATGCACCCTAAAAATTGAGAAGATAAAAGTGAATATTTGAAAAAGTCTGTTTTTATTACACTCCACAAAAGTGAATTTTTGGCAAATGATTGACAGTCACAATCATATCCTTAACCTAAGTCTAAATCTTCTTTCTTTAACAGGTAAGCAAAGTTCTAATGAAAAGGATTCAGGCGAAGTGAAATTCGATTTTACAAGCTTCCAATATAAGGTAGGGTGTGTTAGATGTTTGAGGAACAATAACTCCAGTGAATGAGGGCTTAGCCTCACTTCTGGGGTCGTAAAACAAAAGCAGAAATTAGAATAACAAAACAAGCAACACCTGGAATCGAGGCTAAGGGAACTGGCTAAACGAGGAAACAAGTTTGCAGAAACATTCCAAGTTTAGCCACATGTGAAACATTGCTACGTTCAACAAATTTTGCTTCCAAGACGCAAAAATGTGTCTGCTGTGCGGCAGAAACATTTCATGCTTCCAAGACGCATGGAAACAATGTTTACCAATGTTTCCTCGTTTAGCCACGAAAGTCAACATTCTAAAAGTTCGTTACTTAGCAACGCAAGCTCTATCTTGAAAGTGCGCATCCAGGGCTGTTTTTGTGCTTTCATTTTTAATGTGTGACGCAATTTGTGATGTCTTCATGTTTGCAGGTTTAGCCTTGTTTACGTTAGCTTTTCACACATACCATTATTGTTTAAGTTACATATTCTTTGCATTACAGTTGACTTTTGCG
This sequence comes from Actinia tenebrosa, assembly GCF_029948245.1. Lineage (NCBI taxonomy): Eukaryota > Metazoa > Cnidaria > Anthozoa > Actiniaria > Actiniidae > Actinia > Actinia tenebrosa. The sequence goes on from NW_028292580.1 coordinate 17,659,862, forward strand.
AATGATGGACCAAATCCACGTAGTCGTAATGTTTTCCCATTTCAGACCACATGTCATTCTCTAGAGAATAAGATTCTTTGTTTGAGTTGCATGCATATTCATGCGTCTATTCATGTTCAACCGTCGAACGAAGGAATGATACTCTAGGGAATAACACGTGGTCTGAAATGGGAGAACAGTGTAAACGGGGCTAAGCCTGTACGAATGAGTCAGTAGTCGAAGACCATAGTCACGGTGTTTTTTTACCAATTTCCAAAAAGGCATATGATTAACCTTAATACTTTGTTTCTTTTGTCAACAGTCGTACAGACTGCAGATGCTTCACAAGCTAAGAACAGTGACAGAGATTCAGCTGGGTAAGTTTGTCAGAGAGTGGGACATCAGTTTGTGTTTATATGGCATATGACGTCATAGCTACTATTTTTGGTTGAATTTGGCAAAAAACGTTGGTCTTGGGGGATTTTGTCGTGTCAACCAACATGGCGGTCATGTCTTTTTTTCTTCCTTTTATTCTCATGGGAAGGCATGGGAAGGCATGCACGCTACCCATAGGACACTTGCACTATGGCGTCATTTACTACCACTACCAGAATCCCTCGCACACTTTCTTTTGTTCAGTCTATTAGCTTCAATACACCCCTTGCATGTGACGTCAAAGCAGCTCGTTTTGGAGGACAAAACAAAAGAACTTCAATCTCATGAGAATTATGTCCTCCAAATTGAGCTGCATTTTGATGTAATGCAAGGGGTCTTTTTTTTTACTATTCTCATGAGGGAATAAAAATTTGGATGAGAAAGAAAATTCGCAAAGCATTTTGGTAGTAGTAGTAAAAGTGTAGTAGTAGTAAAGTCATCATGCAAACGGTCTATCGTTTATCAGTCAGGCGGACGTGCATTACATGTCCTTGGATACGGGACCCAGGATTAATGCAAACTGTAGTCCCCCTCTTTATTCAAATTCTTTCATGCAACATTTTCCTCTTCAACGATGGAAATAAATGAATGTTTTTTACAATAACAAAAACGATAAAAACTTCTCATTTTTTAGCGATCAAAACAACTAACGGAAAGAGCGCGTGCTCGTTCACGTCAGCTTTATCTGTCTGTCCTCTTATTGACGATAAAAAATAACCAATCAGCGCGCGAGAAATTTGTAAGTTATTGTAAGAAAAGTTTTTGAATCTTATTTCAAACTTCCTTTAAACTAGATAAACCACTCCTTTATATAATTGTATATGTATAAATAGTATGTAATGTATTATTTGGTGCTAAGAATTGGTTAAGGCCTAGGACAAACGTCGAACTTTCCATGCACCGAACTCATTAAAAACAATGGATATCAGGTGATAATGAGGAGGCATTCTTTGATGTAATCAAGTTTGGTGTATGAAAAGTTCGACGTTTGCCCTAGGCCTTAGTTAACTAATGTGGTTCTATTCAACGGTTTTTAGGCGTTTCACTGGAAGGAATCGAAATCGATCCTGTTAGTACTCCGAGGACATCGAAACTGTGGCCAGTCAAGCAAAAACCGGTGAGTTTGTTATAATTCACCTTTTGGTGTCAGCCGTCACGTGTGTTGGAATATATTACGGTCACTAAAAAATCTCGAACATTTTTCTTGGATTTCTGTATGTGACATCATGTATACCCGCCATTTTGGTTGACTTTTTTTTTGTCATGCCAAGATGGCGGGCGCGTCTTTTTTCCTCTTATTTCGATGGGAAGGGAAGCACGCTACCAACAAACCTTTTTGAATTTGTTAAATCCCGCTGTGTTCCTTGACTACAGATTCATTTACACCGGTTTAGCCTCATTTTAATATTCACAAATACTAACAGTAAAGTAACAAACGCACAACTTCAACACTTTGAAATTCCATGGACCCAGACTCTTACCCAGTCGTCACTCACGCTTTTTTAATGCGCGCGCGATGGCTTTTGGAAAGGATTCGCTTTTCTCTTCCTTCCTTCCCTTGATGCACCGCGAACTCACTAAATCCTTCCCATCAACCACAGCGTGAGATCAATACGACTAGAGAAGCGACTGGGTAAGAGTCTGCCATGGACCTTCACTGGAACACGTGAATATTTTGCATAAAATCGTGGCTAACCCTGCGAGAATGAATCTGTAGTCAATGAACACAGCGGTATTTTACAAAGTCGAAAAGGGTCTATTGAGGACTCTTAAAACTCCATTGAATGCGGGCTTACCCGTAATTTTTAAGGTCGGTAAACAAAAGCAGAAATGAGAATAACAAAACAAAACTAAAGCAAAAATGAATAACGAAACAAGTTACTCCTGGATTCGAGGTTAAGCCTGCGTTGGAGAATTGGAGAATTGTTTAGATTCTTAGTGAAATTTTAAGATTCTTTTCAGAATTAATTTTGCTTTATCGGATTTTTTAAGGTGTCTTATGATATGGAAAACATTGCTGATTGTGAAGTGACAGACTGGAAGAATGGAGGCAGAACAGCCTTCCGTATATGGTATTACAGTAATAATTCACACGAATTTAAGCACCATGACTTCGAAGCAGACAATATCATAGCAGGTACTACATTTAAATAAGTATTCTATAGTAATAATCAAGATTTTTTCTTTCAGACAACCAGTGCATTCAGAAAGCAGACGTCGATACCAAAAAGTGCTATTTTCGCCGTCAATCAAACGCTATGAGCCAATCACGCGCGGTAATTTTGAGACGACAATACCACGTTATATTGACGCCTCTCTTGATCAAACTTATAGCAGAATCGCGATACTCAATGATATTCCCGCATTAGCGCAGTGACGCAGTGTAACTCCACCGTTAAGAAACTTGCTTAATCCAAATCTTACCCACACAGGACGAAAGACGGTTCTACTTTTCCAGTCAAACTAAGAAAACCTTGTACAGCTAAACTATGTCTGGAATATTAGACATCGTGTTGTTCTGACCAATCAAATTCGACATTTTTATTTAACTATCGCATGTGATTGGTCAGAAAACGATGTTTAACATTCCAGACATATTTTAGGTGTTCACGACCAGTTTTTTTAGTTCGACTGTCAAAGTTCGGCTAAGATTATTTACTTTATTTTACGTTTTGACGTTTTTAGGTATTTGACGATTTTATTGAGGGTTTTAAGGATCGCCTGCATTTTCTTATGATATGACACCACATAAACCTAGCTTGGGCTACCTGTGGCTATAGTTGAAGTACAGCCCTCGCCACTAGAGAGTTGCTTTCATGAACTAACTTTTCTTTGAATTTTTGTTCCAATCCACAGATGAAATAGTAATGAAACTCAAACACATTTTCAAGTCTACAGTGAGTGAAAAGCGAAGAAACTTCCTTTCAGCAAAAGAAAAGAAAGGCGTTAGACGAAAAAACAATAGATAGCAGTAGGTGTAACGGTATAGTAAACTAGAATCTTAGAACAGATTCCGTATGAGTAAGATACACGGTGTACTATCAATATGCGTTCACAGTCAAAGTGATTGGTTTGTGTCCGATTTCTCGCTTTTTGATTGGTTGAGGGCGAACACAATTTTTCAGTCATCTACCATTTGCATTCACGCATGCGTTGGTTAATTGCGTCGATGTACAAGTACACGCGTTTTGATTGGTCGAAAGGGGAAACCAGTCACGCAAGAAACAGTCACGCTAACCGTTTACAATCACGCATGGGCATTTTCTCGCTTGCTATTCCTTTTACACGTGATAAGTTTGTGTGTTTTACATCTTGATATTTGATTGGTCAATAGCACAAACCATTTAACAGCCACGGTATCTAATCTATTTCAAAAAGCGATTCCTTTCAAGAGAATTCCACGTTTTACTTTCTTATTTGATTGGTTGAGAACGAAAGCCATTGATAGTCGTGGCTGCATATTTCTTGCTCATACGAAGTCAATTCTAGTTGATGTAGAGGACAAAGAGCTTAAGATATAAGCTTCTTTGCAGTCCCATCCGTATACATCCCATTTATTTTTGTACAAAATGAGAAACCTTTTTTGATGTACTACACTACACCAACTAAGGCCACCCAGACAAATTTTCATACAAATTAACCAATCACGATTGAGTATTAAAACAATAGAATCTGCACAAATGCTCATATATTTCGACTTAAATAGAGGATATTACATGGGCGCGCGGAGATACGAAATTTATCTTCGAGTGTTGAAAAGATATCTTGCGAGTGAGCGCAGAGATTTTCAACACGAGAAGATAAATTGCTTATCTCCAAGCGCCCATGTAATATTCTGTTTATTATATAATTATCCATAAAATAAACTTAATAAGTTTTTTATTATTATAAAAAGTTTTTATTTATAAACCAATAGCTTAAATACTATGTACTTATTGACTGAGTGGGAGGGCCGTACGGGAAAATATTTGGCTCGAGGTCATGTCGTACGGACCGAGCGCAGCGAGGTCCGTACAAATGACCGAGAGCCAAATATTTTCCCGTACGGCCCGACCTAACTCAGTCAATAAGCATTTTATCATATGACCCTCACGAAAATAAAAATAATCAAGAAAATGAAAGCGCGCGGATTCGAGCAGGGCCGGACGGGTTTTTCCGGCCCGCTTACATAATAAATAACATGTTATTTTCACATGTGAAAATATCAGTTTTTCGAAAAGGAGAAATATAGGTATTTTATGGATAATTATATGATAAATAGAGGATATTACATGGGCGCGCGGAGATACGAAATTTATCTTCGAGTGTTGAAAAGATCTCTCACGAGTGAGCGTAGCGAACGAGTGTGAGATTTTCTACACGAGAAGATAAATTGCGTATCTCCAAGCGCCCATGTAATATTCTGTTTATTATATAATTATCAATGAAGTATGTTTTGGCTTTTTCAGGCAATTCTTTCCGTGTATTTTTGAATAGCCATCGCAATGGTGTTATTTTCACACGTGAAAATAACATGTTATTTTCACGTGTGAAGATATCAATTTTTCGAAATAGAGAAAAATAGATATTTCATTGGTAATTATATAATAAAAGCATATATTATACTTTATACGAGTGTGTGTATGATCAGGAGTGAACAAAAAAAAAAAACAGTTTAAACTCAGAAATCATCAATTCATCTATTATGCAGCGTTAAAAATGTGATTTGTGAATTTTATTTGAAATTTGTTTGGGTGGCAATGGTTAATGTAGTCGCACTGTAAGATCTTAATAAGATCCTAATAACTCATTAGCGTGGGTAACGCACATAAATTCGGCACGTGACTACAAACCGCGAGAGACTAGAATTAAAGCTGTAAAGTCGATGACACGCATGGAAAAGTCTGCGCATGCTCGTAGTCTGTGTCCAACATGTCGGCCATGACGTCACGCGGAAACCGGAAGTAGATGCATAAGTTCACGGCTCACAAAATTAAATAGGATAGTTTCAAAAAACAAAAAATACATTTTTAAGAAGGAGCAGCGTTTAGTAAGTGTCTTTTGGAGCTCCCCAACACATAGATGATTTAATGCAGATAATTGATTCAAATACGCGGTGGTCTTTCTTTCTATGGTGATTGAGAACGGAAGGGAATATAGTAGAAACAATATTACGTAATTGTCATTTTCTATTTTATGCCATGTCGTTTGGATGAAATGCAGAGCAGGTATTTTCACTGGACTATGGGTCCCCTCCCCCAAACTTTTTTCTAAATACCCGGATGTGCGAATCCATACTTTTCGTCGGTATGTTGCTGCTAGGCAGTAACGCGGACATTAACGCTTTCTCGTTCCCATGTCCTGCGCTTCTCCAGGTTCTTTACAAAGAAGAGATTTTCGGAAATGCCATTGGTTTCAATATATTTTGAACTTCAAAAATGTAAAACTAACTAATTCTCAGAATGGAATTGTGGGATTGAATGAAGAAAACGATCATTAACCAGTCATCCTTGACTTCGGCCTTGTCTCTTTTCGTGGCTGCGCAAATCTAAAGAAAGCGCAAGGTTTCGTCCCATGTAAGGGAATCCGAAACTATGGTGGATTCCGGATTCCAAGCGCTGGATTCCGGATACCGAGACTCAGGATTCCGGATTCCAAAACTTTTGGTGCGGATTCTGGATTCCAAAAGGGTGGATTCCGGATTCCATCATAAACTGAATTCCGGATTCTATTATAAACTGGGTTCCGGATTCCAGAGTGCTGGATTCCGGATTCCAAAGCCTAAACTTTCGTGGATTCCGGATTCCAGATTCCCGTACATGGGGCGCAAGGTTTGGGAAAGAGAAAATACGCGCAAAACGTACACTTTTGGAGCCTTGTATGGCAAGCAAAGTCATGCATGTTATATATACGTTTTTTGTTTTTACATAGCATTCATATTGAATATTATACTATAAAGTACATATGTACTGGAGATAGGCCGTGATAGATTGGCTGTATGTGGTACTTTGAAGTACGTGGACGTTTGATTCAGCAAACAATTGCCAGGATTTCACTGGTTTGAGTCCCTAACCTTACTGCCTAACCTTACTCTACCTTGCTCGACCAGAAGAAACTAGAATGTTAACTTTAAAAAACATGGCATAAATGAATGTAAGAAAAGAAGTCATTCTCGTTACTAGTAATTGTTAAAGGTATAGGCACTCTTTTCAATACTATATCGGATGCAAGGCTAAGAGGAGTATAAAAAACAAAGTGCACAAATTTTTTGGTATTTTCTTGTTAGCGTCTTTTTCAAAATAGCTTTGAGAATGGTCTATTCGGCCACATCATTTTTTAAAATTAAGCTATCAAACAGACCTCTTTACCTTGTGCGTAATCTTTTTCCATTTCAGACCACTTGTTTTTCTCCTGAGAATATAATTCTTTGTTTGAGTTGTATCCATATTTATGTATTTCCAAAGGATGCGCAACAGATTTTTTTTTTTTTTGCAAAGACTAGAGATAACTTCTACTTTGTAAAATGAAAAACATTTGTTGAGCGTGAGGTTGTATGACTAAAATTCGTAAGAATACTCAACTTGCAAAGCAACAATGTTGTGGGAAAATTTCGCAAATAATCGGCAGCGTGACTCTACTCCAAGGCTATCTTCAAGATAACAATTCCATCCAGTGTTAGACTAGATCAGAGTAGCTTTTCTCGACTTTGAAAAGTAAAGTAATCTCTTTCATATTTGGTCATCGGAGGGATGACTTTAATTTTCAAACAGCTGGGTATCAAAATCTTTTTCATACTTATTCAAATTCTTCACATCAGATTGAAGAAAAGCATTTTGGTAGTGGTAAATTAGCACCTCTGTCATACAAATAAACTGATACAGTCCTAGGTTTAATTAATTTATGATACATCAAGCGTAGTCTCCTACGCAGTTGCTATTAGTTTCCTCACGCAGCTTTTACTCCCCTAAGTGCTACTTGAGTAGTGAGTGTGGTGTGACAACACCAATAGCTGCTGCGTAGGAGACTACATCAAGCGCTGTGTAAGGACAATATTGTTGTAATTAATCAAATCAAACCAAATAAACGATAGAATTAAATGATTCTTTTACATCTGTTTGTCATTTTCGGAGTTAAATAAGTTGTAATTAATCACCATTTATGATTAAAGACATGCTTTGGTGTGCTGGGACTAACTGGCAGAGCGTTAAGCCCCAATACAGATAAACATGATAGATACGATCAATACTTTACAATTGCACTGCTCACAGATCTTTACCACACAATGCATTAACGCCCATCCATCCCACCCCACAAAAACAAACTACATGAAAGCTCTACACATGCATTGCACATATTTAAGATATTTTTATTTATTTAGATACATGTTTTGTAATTTGCCACAAGTGGCAAGAGCTCATCGAGGGAGCTCATTAGATAGTTGTACCAACACCACGCACGTAGGACTGCTCATCAAAATCTACCTGGGCAGAACAACACGAAACGTCATATACACCCTACATCCACATTATGCAAAGTCATTTAGCAGGTCTGTTGATGAGTGACCACAAGGGAAATACCTAGCAAAATATAAGACAAAGGAGCACAAAAAATACCCAAAACCTTGTACTGCATTTTTGCTTGGTTTTTACATTCACTTGTGTCATGGAGGACACTTTGTTATCCTCACTTACAAAAAACAAAAAACAAATAAAGGCATTTTTTTCTGAATTTATTTTCACCTTCCACTTTAATCCAAATTGTTGTCCCTGTAATCCCATCCAACCAACACAGAACACTCATTAGTATGCCCTTTTATAAAAAGGGTCAAAAAGACGCATTCATTAAAAAAGGACAACATACAGAACAAACCAAAGCCAATGCTGGGGCGGAACCAGGGGTGATGAAGGGGGTGGCTAGTCACTCCCCTTTTGCTATAATTTCTCAGTATTATCCTTAGAAAGCCACCCCCTTTTCCTTGCATACCTGGTAAAACCTTTGTCATTGTCACCCCCCCTTTTTTTAAATTCCTGGATCCTCCACTGTGATTGACGCTGGGCCAATCAGAATCCACTGACATGTCTATCACAATATATTCACATATTAAGTACAAGTCCTGCTTCAATTATTGCCCAGTGTATTTGGGCGGCCGTTTTTCTTTGAATGCCTTCAATCCTTCTAGTCTGTCCTTGGTAGGGATGACTTGTGCATAACACATCTCTTCCACTGACAAGGCAGAATTCAAATCCACCTAAAAATAAATATGGTAATATTCTGTAGTTATTATTTGGCATTTCCATGATTCTGACTCTGACAATAGTGAGCCAATCACTATTGATTAAGATCTTGTTGATTGTTAATTCAGATATTGTCCCACAAACAATACACAGTATCTGTTTTAAATAGTACTACAAGCATTACGAGGTTATTTAATTTTAAGTTTACAGGGCAGTAAACAATTGAAACAATTGATTTGTTGAGCTTGTGGGAATAGTTATTGAATTTATAGGTTTTTTTTCATTTCAGACTACTTGTCATATTCCCAAGAGTATCATTTCTAGATTTTGTGCATTAGAAGACACATGAATAAGGTTACAACTCAAACAAAGAATCTTATTCTCAAGGGAATGACACGTGGTCTGAAATGGGAAAATATTACAGGCAAGGTAAAGAGGTCTATAAACCTCTTGCATGTGACTTCAAAGCAGCTCAATTTGGAGCACAAAACAAAAGAATCCCAATCTCCTGAGAAATGGAAACCTACTGTTGTCCTCCAAATTGAGCTGCATTCAGATGTGCTGCAAGGGGTCTATTTGGAAAGAATATACACCATGTATTTTTTACCTCCATTCCTTTGTTTATAGCCAGCTTTGCCATTCTAACTGCAACTGGGCCTTGTGGAAGTATCTCTTCAGCCAAACTAAGTGCTTTTTCATAAGCAGCATTTCCCTCAGCATTTTGCTGGACACCATAGTCAACCAATCCTACTTCTGCAGCATCCAAACCATTCAATACTTTGCCAGTGAATATGAGTTCTTTGGCTTTGGATATTCCAACCAATCGTGGAAGTCGTTGAGTTCCACCTGTATCGATCAGCATTATAAAGGTCTATCATTTTTAGAGGTTTACTCGTTATTTATCTCAAGAATTCCAATTTACATAAAAGTGGATTTTAAAAATGTCACCTCTTTTAGAATTTATGCATTTTACGGAAAATATAGTGTCCTATATAATTTTAGGGGTGTAACCACGTGACTCAAAATCCCTTGAATAACAATGAAACAGTTGCCGATTTGGTTGTTCTAACAAGAGAAGCTAATGAGGAATGCTTTGTTATCGTCAACCACTTAGAGGGTGTAGGAAGACCATTTCTTCCCCATTTCCACCACTGTAATGGCACTCAAATCATGATAAGTGTGAATTTAGTATACCACTACTTATCCAAATCAGATCTTTGGCCTAGGGCAAACGTCGAACTTTCCATGCACCGAACTTAATTACATAAAAGAATGCTGCCTCATTATCACCTGATATCCATTGTTTTTGAGTTCGGTGCATGGAAAGTTTGATGTCTGCCCTAGGCCTTAATTAATAAAAATCTACTTCAGAAATATATCAATGTGTAACTTAGTCGACCCATTTTGCCCCGCAACCAGCCGCTCAACGGAGCAGGCTAAAAACAAGTCTGGGACTGGACTATGTGTAACTATACCTGCTCCAGGGATGATAGCAAGTTTGGTTTCAGTCAGTCCTATCTTGGCATTACTGGCTGCAATCCTAAAGTCACATGCTAATGCTAACTCCAGTCCCCCACCCATAGCATGTCCATCAAGAGCTGCAATTGTCGGCATGGCTAGGTTACCAAGATCATTTATAGCTCCTCGAGCACTGGATACAAAAGGTGCTACTTCTTCTGGTCTCATCTTGGCTCTTTCTTTCAGGTCGGCACCAGCACAAAATATACCTTATAAAAACATGATTCAAGGTAATAATGGTGACGGCAGCTAGGCTTTACATTATCATGTGATGACAGCCATGACAGGAGGCAGGGACGATTTAATTAGGTCTAATCTGATTTACATGAGAAAGAATACAGTTTCAATGTAACAGAATCTCCTGCATGGCCCAGGGGGTGTACTCAGGTGGGTAACATGACGGGGAGGTCTGACATATTTTTTGGGTTAACATAGACCAGCCACATATTTTTTAGGTCTCGAAATGAAACCCGTATTTTTTTGGGTCATCACATCTCCGAGTTCGATTTTTGTATCAGAATATTATTTGAAGAGCCTGTTGAATTCTATAAATCAGTTTTGAAGAATTTAAGTCTTGTATTTTTTTGGGGTCAGAAATTTGGATGCCATGTATTTTTTTGGGTGTAAAATTGCAGGTTTGAGTATTTTTTTGGGTTGCAATATGAAGCTCTGTTGGACCCCCCCCCCCTCCCCCCCCCCCCCCCCCCGTCATGTTACCCACTTTTGTTACCAATGGAAAAATATGTGAACATATTTACCTGGAGCGTCACTCTTCACTATAACTGCACGGACATTCTTATCATGCTTTACACATGCCAATGCATCAAGAAACTACGAAAAAAGTGTATATTTAAAATATATATATAGGGATTGGCTTATGAATTTCCAGAGAGGACGCATACGTTAAAGCAATGTTTAGGCAAGATAAATAAAGTTTGCTGAAGGTCAACTAAAGTATCTTATTCTCAAGCAAATCATGACATGTGGTCTGAAGGAGGAAATCCTTTATCTTTATCTATGTAAATGGACTAAAATGTTTTATTTGCATGATTTAATATGCCAACGATTTATAAACGAATTTAAAACACCTACCAGACCTAGAAACTTCTTACTCATAGCATTCTTAGCTTCTGGTCTATTGAACACAAACAGAGCAATACCTGTAGATAAAAGAAGAAGAAAATTGTACGTAACAAATTCTTCGTTTGCAATAGATGTCATAGCCGCCGTGTTGGAAGAATTTGACAAAAGATTTTTCAACGAATTCTTTTGCTATATCTTCCAACGTGGCGGACAACCCTTTTGTTATTGTTCTCTCTTGGGATTGATTGCAAACCAAGAAATATAAGGAACAGTAACAATAAAAAACACATGTACAATTGTAGTGCTATTTGTTTACCTTCTTGCAGGCCATCAAGATATTCTAGTCGAAATTCTTCTCTTTCTACTTCAACACCACTACCTGTACTATAAAATCTTTGAATTCCTAAACAATTTCTTGGGCTTATTAGTTTATATTTTGAAGGGAAACCATTAAATAAATTCTTTGCACTTCTTGCTACTGCAGCCGCCATTTTGAATATGTAAATTAGGTACACTAAGTTGATTTTCATTGGTGGAGAGGTGGCTGTGTTGTCCAATCAGAGAGCAGTACTTTGATCTTGTGCCCGCAAATTTAGAATTGATGAAAGCGGTTTCACTCTAAAATTTCCAAAATGGCGGTGGATCCTTGTTCTTTTTCCAGCCCAAACGAGTGCATTTGTACCAAAATATCTTGGTTTGTGAACGTGGATTTCGAGACACATATTCTTGATTGTAATGTGGACTTGCAGTTCAGCGTAAAGAAGGACGGAATCACTAGATTGGTAGGTTAGGGAATCTGAGTTTCGGACGTACCGTTTTCTACTCAGGCTCAAACCGTCTTGAGAATCATGGTAATCATCCTAAATGAAAAAGCAATACAAAAAAATAATTCTCAAGATTGCTTAACTGAGAAATGAGACCCGATAAACAACATTGATTTTTAACAGAGGGACCTAAAAAGTACCGGGGATGCTAGTCGGAAATTTTCAAAAAGACCCGCAAAAGATACCGGAAGTCTTTAAAAAAGGGCGTGGCTGAATGATTTCTAACCCCTAAGAGATACCATAACCCCTAAGTTTCCTCGAGTAGTAATTATTCTTCTTATAAGGATAAGCCATATCGATGCGCACTTCTCTCCTTTTCCGACCCTAAGAGATACCAGAAAATGCTGATTTTCCTCCTTCCCATCCCAACTGAGCCACCCCCTCATACTTGCAGCTGTTGAATTTATTCATCTCCCTTGCTCTTCATCAAGTAAGCGACAAACAACTTTGTTTGGGTTTGTTTTACTGGCGTTTGCATTACTATGCGGCCACCCCAGACAAAAATCGCGACATGCACTTTGCAATAGACTACCGTCAATCAATAAGTTGACGTCATTTTGACGACATTTGGATCGGCCCAAATAGGCCCGGTGAGTGTGGCTCATAATACTTGTAAACGGTCAACAAGTTTTGGAGCCTTTTGAATCACACACGCGTGTAAATGACGTCGCCGTGTTTGATTGACGGCAGTCTATTGCAAAGTGCACGTTGAGATTTTTGTCTGGGGTGGCCACATAGCAATGCAAATGGTGGTAAAGATTTAACAGCTACAAGTGAGTGATAAATTATTTGAATGTCAAGTTAACCTTTGTAATTGGTAGATATTTCAAATTCTTGAAAAAACTTGACTTGATGTTGTTTTGTTTTTTAAGACACTTGACACCAGTGATTTAAACATTAAGTCTGTGCATAACCAGGCCACTAAAGAAAAACTGTCATTTAAGTTGGGAGAGAAGCACAAAGCATTTGGGACTCCCCTGCACATCGACTTACCTGATGGACTTAAAAGGTAGAGTACTGTAGGTTAAATAAGCCTGGTTTCTATTTATCAGTGACATGTCTGCAACGCCTCTGCAGGTACCACCTGGGATGCCATTCCAATGATGGAAACACCTTGTCGCCAGTATCACAGACTGTCCAGTTTTTTTTTAGGTTTTTAGAAAAAAGTTGAGTTGATTGTATGTGACTTGCCTTCAACATAAAATGAATATTGGGAACACAGTCAGTGGTCTAACTGCAATTGTCAACAGCTAGCCATTACCTATGATGTAAAATGAATGTGGATAAAGAACATAATTGGTTGTCTACCTGCAATATTTTCAGCCACTATAATTGTGCAACAATATTGTAATTTTGAGCACTTTTTCTACCATGCCACTATTACATTTTTATATGATTGAATTGAGGTCCCTCGTACTGTAGTACCTTTAGTGGAATTGCAGACATGTCGCCAACAATTATTCCACCTAAAGTTGCATTAATAATATTTTCCCATTTCAGATCATGTGTCATATCTTGAGAATAAGATTCTTTGTTTGAGTTGTATCCATATTCATGTGTCTTATACACATTAACCATTAAAAAAAGAAATGATACTCTAGGGATTGACACATGGTCTGTAACAGGAAAATAGTGAATTAGGTCCATCGTTGTCTTGCATAAAACAAGACCTAACTCATTATCTTAAGGGCTTTATAATTACATGTTATTCTCCTTGTTTCAGTGGTTCAACAGTTACCCTGAGTATTAGTTACCAGACCTCATCTACAGCCTCTGCCATTCAGTGGCTTAAACCAGAGCAAACATCAGGGAAAAAACATCCATATCTCTTCACTCAGTGTCAGGTAACAAAAGTTTTTATCTAAGAACTCCATTGTTAGATTGGTGAAAAGTGTATAGAGTTGAACTCTAGAGTCTGTGGTAGACCTGTGTTTTTTTCTGTGTCTTATAATATGAAACAGGAAAAGCTTAACTTAATGTGGTTATTAATGTTTTATAGGCAATCCATGCACGCAGTATCATTCCTTGCCAGGATAGCCCTGGTGTTAAAGCAAAGTATGAGGCCGAGGTATGTTACAAACAGATTGTTACGAGTCATGTATATAGAGGTTATCAATCGGCTAAGCATCTGATACGACTATGTATTTTTACGAGTCATGGAGTATTTTGGCAAACCTTTAGGTGAACGAAAATACAAGTGATGGGTAAAAATGCACAGCTGTATCAGATGCATGGCCGACTGATAAGTTGTTTATCATTTAATTCTGCAAAGAAATGCTCAAACCCTCCTTTTAAACTCTATTGTACCTGATCATGAGCAGATGAGCAGTGCTGATACGGCCTCATATCAAGCATGGTCTTTTCCTGTATCACGCACGTTCTTTGCAGAATAAAATGATAAAAGGGTTTAATGATACTATCTTTAGTACTCAGCACCACTTCCATCCATTGTAATCAACCCACACTGTATGGTAAGATGTTGGCCTGAGGGTGGGGGTACTCTTGCAACCACTTGCTGACATATCTTACCTATACATGTTATTGACCACTTTTACTGGCAGACAACTTACCTTTATGGGAAACTGGCAATAGAGTTCACTTCATGGTCTTCCTTTTCAAATTTGAGCTAGTCTGTGTAGCAGTGTTTTGAAGAGGGGAGGGGAGAGGGGCCTGGAAAGAGGAACTTTGAACTTTCAATTTATCTCAATATTGTATAATTATTATTTGAAGAATTGAAGATTAAAGTATGTTACCAACACATGTGAGGATTAATCACAATATCCCAGCACCACACTGTGCATGTGGGTACTGCTGGTGATCAATTCACTTGTGTCAATAAAGAAATACAGAAAATGCCTGCAGAAATATTTTATTCTTTGATTCAAATTTTCCTTGACATGAACTCTTAATATAACTTTACAGTGTAATGGACAAAAGTATGACCACTTGTAATGTATTCACATACTTCTATGCACAGCTTTTTCTTGCCAAACGAGCGTTTGCACACCTTATTTGGTAAAACCAGCCAGCTTTGCATCGAAATGTGTCAGTTTAACGTACAGAACTTGTGCATATGAAGTATGCGAATACTTTAACAACAAAATTTTTGCATGTTGCGCTTTAAAATCTCTTTTGCATTGTCTTTGTTGTTGTTACTTGTAAATAAAGACATTACAAATGCAATTAATGTGACACCAGTCGTGTATAGGTATCAGTGCCCAAAGGATTGGTTGCCTTAATGAGTGCAGCAACGAATGGTGAAGCCAGTGACTCTAACGATGTCAATAGATCTGTCTTCAAGTTTAAACAAGAGGTACGATAATAGTATACAATCAGTTACCGCCATCCGGTTAGCTCAGTTGGTAAGGTCTGTTGTGCGGAAGGTCGTGGTTCAAGCCTCGGCCGGACCAACACTCAGGGTCTTAAAATAACTGAGGAGAAAATGCTGCCTTTGTAATAATATCTGCAAATGGTTAGACCTTCAAGTCTTCTCGGACAAGGACTTTAAACCGTAGGCCCCGTCTGTCTTCACTATATAACCCTGTATAAGGCAGACGTAAAAGAACCACTGAAGACGCTGGTGACGATGTCTTCAGTGCACGTGCTAAAAACTCTACAGGGCCCACTGTAAATATGTTGCGGTCTCCCTGCCCTCATGGGAAAAGCTCATAAATAAAAAATAAGATACGCAGTCAATACAAAAATAATAAACCACTCAGTGATGATGATGAAAATTCTTTTAGCAGCACTAATAAAATATATCATTAAATCCAAGTTGTAAGCCCACTCCTGGGGACACCACATTTATACAGTAAGCAGACTAGTCCACTAAAGCCAATACCCTTGCATTTATGAGCCCCGGCACAAGTTGAAAGCCCATATAAAAGTCCATACAAATGAGTATAAGCCGAGGGCCCATACAGGGTGCTGAAGGATCTTTGCGGGAACCGGGAAACGCATAAAATATAGCGCGGGATTCGGGAAACTAGAAAAAAAATCTTACGTGATTCTGGATATCGTGGTATCGTGACTCGAGGATTGCCGAATTCAATTTCCGGAATGCGGGATTTTGCTTTCTGATTTTCGGGGAAAACGTGAAAACACTAATAAATAAAACGAAAAGTCAACGGCTTTGAATATTTTGAATTTGGGTCGTCGCTTACAATTTTCGCGGGACGCGGGATTTCGACAAAAGAGTAATGCGTGGTTCGGGATCCGGACCCCCCTTCAATCCAGACCCAGCTCATAGTCAGGATTTTCGGTAAAATCACAACAAATCATCGATTTTGTAATTATCTATTAACCACTTTTCTAATTTAAGTTTACTTTAACTTATACTTAGGTTGCTATCCCAAGTTATTTGATAGCCATGGTCGTGGGTGCCTTGGAGAGCAGGTATAATAATAATAATGATAATGATGATAATAATAATAATGATAATAACAATAATAGGAGGTTCTTGTATAGCGCATTTATACAACGTCTCAATACGCTTTACATTAATGACCAGTGGATGACTTTACGGGCTGCATATTAAGGCGCTAGTAGCAGCCGTGCAGCTTACAATCATGAGTGATTTGTTAGTGCATTAGTGTTATGCCTCCAGACAGGGATAGGCAGGACCTAGTTTGGCCTTTACAGTAAGTCAGACAAGTAGTGAATCGGATACGCCTCTCTTTCAATGAGTTTCGGGCTCTTGGAAAGGCATTTTTTGCCATAGAAAACCCAGTTAGGGATTCGTTGGATGTTTATTATAATCATTGAAGAAATAGAAAATGAGCGCGGTGCTGTGTATAAAGCACGCGGGGATTGGCGGAATACGAGATAAGTGTTAGGAGAAGTTCGACGCATGCTTTATAACTACACACAGCACACCAAGCAAGTTTTTTATTTCTTTTATAAGATACAAATTAGAGTAACCGTTATTTTGGATACGAATGATAAAATTGAAAGAGCTCGCGCGTGGTGTGTGCTCTCATAAAGCATACGCTCCCATCCAATCAGAACGCGAGAATCATAACAGGTATTTCATAATAGAGATCTTTATAGAACAACGTTCTTGCTAGCCCCGCAAATCTCAAATTG